>NW_027106266.1:615830-628878 GCF_000696795.3 Halyomorpha halys | reverse complement strand
ATATATATATATGTATATGTATATATACACACACACACATACACACACTACCAAGTTCGTTCTTATTGAAAAGTAATCTTCTAGGCTATTCTATTACTCTATATCTAAAGTGTTTGAATAAGATTTCCTATTTATTCTCAGTCTGAATTTCAATACAGATCTTTGTTGAAATGTAAATAAGCAGTTAAGACACTTGTCCAAACTTAGCTGTTGAATGTATTTATTTTTCTTCCAAGTTTGAACCATTCCCCTTGTTCCAACGAAAAACCTCCAAGGAACTGTTTGCCAGCATGTTCCCAGAAGTTCGAAAAGATTTAAGTTTCAGTATATATTTTTCAAATTTCTCCTTTTTTGGACAACTCCTTATGATTTTAAAAACTTCATGATTTTGGTATTCTGACTTATTGAAAGAAGCTCGATACCGTGTCATTTGATAATATTTTACTTTGCAAGATATTTGTATTACAGAAGATAATTGTTGCGAGTATTTTCGACTTGAGACAGCACTCACAGGTGAGAAAATTTTGTTTTTTGTTAGAGTCTATTTGTGTTGTACAACTCAATAGTCCAGTTCACGGGATATATTCAGAACACGTACTTGGCACAGCGGTGTAAGAAGCCACTAGCACAGTAGTTATTTTGATAAAAAAGGGATATGAACTTTTTCCTGTTAGCTCCAAATCATATAGACGATGCTTGTATAAACTATACTATATTATATGAATATATCCTACTGTGTGCTTAATTCGTATATAAAATTAGTATATGTTCTTGATGATTATTAATTGTTGCTATTAATTTATTGGTACTATATAGAAATTAGAAAACATACAACGCAATACTTCTGGATAAGTCTTATTCTGAAAATGGGGTTCATTTTTACTGTAATAAAAATATTGTTCGAAGGGTCCAAACTAAATTTGTCAAGGAATGTCTGATGTATCTAGCGATGACATCATTAGCATTGAGTTCATGGTTTCGTAATGATGTTCCTGTTCTTGAAGTTCCTTCGCAAATGGCCTAGTCGTTAAGAATACTAAAGGCATTGTTTATGTAATCAGTTGAATGTTAATCATGTTTGTTCGAATCTCTCGTGTATAGGAGTTCAATTATACATGGCTTACTACCTACTCAATTTTTATCTGGCAGTTTAAAACTGCACTCATTTAAAAATGTTTGCAAAATAATGTTGTTGTTTTTTTTAAAAATTAAATATATAATGCATTGATAATAAATAAACCATGATCACGCAACTTTGTTATTTTATTATTTATTCGTTTTTTATCTCTTTGACAAGCACGATTCGAAAAATAAAATAGAACTGTTACCGCCAGTGTGATAGTTCGAGTAAACTGTCATAAGTAGGGACCTAATTTCTGCACAGTAGTAATCTTTTGTCTCCTAGCTTTGAATTCCACCAAACTTGGAATCATAAAGAAAACATGCAGATAACACTAATTTTATTTTGAAAAACAATGCAAATTTTAGGGTTTTTCTACAATTTTGCAAGATTCGTGTTTTTTTTACAAAATTCTGGTCGCCTGGCCGCCTAAACGCAGTAAAAAAACAGGTTTTGATTCAAACGGAGGCATGTCTGTGTATTACGATAATAAACTAAACCAACTGATTTTTGTTGTTGTTGATTTCTTGTTTGATCTAACAAGAGGCCTTTCTTTCCTACTGTCGTAGTGTTTCCTGGCCTTCTTCCTGGATGTTACCCCATACTACTGTCCATCGTCGAATAGAATAGAATTTTCAGATTGTCCTTATAGTTATATGCAGCTTACTATGCTGCAGCATCCGACAAATCATTCCTTATCCGATCACCTTTAACCTTGAATTTCATTCTGCTTTCATCTATCGCTTCAGTAGGATTTCTTTTAAGCGGATCTGTTAGTCTGTCCTTCTGTAGTCAAATCCATCTCTTCTTTCGAAAGGGATTCCTTACCCTCCCTTAACAGGCAATTATTTTTGCTAATGTTACCGTTTAACATCATTTATATATTTTGAGCTTTATAATCAATTTAGTTATGCAGGCAAACAAAAAATAAATTACTAAACAATTGCGAACTTCTTAATACATAAAACAAAAGGTGAATAGATTGTACTAGATAGGACAGAGCTGACCCGAGCCACAAGGATCGATCGGGAGTAAGACGGCCGAACGGTATAACTTAATACCCTCAACAGGTGGCGCTCTCTCCGCTTCATTAGGCTAGGCTGAAAAACCCTCCGCCCTCCAGCCCTCTATCCTATCTCCTCATCACTGTCTGCCAAAGGGGCTATAAAGTATGAAAACGAAATGCGTTACTCAGCGATGTGATTTAAAAAATGTAATGTCTTATATAAACGAAACTTTATGAATTATTTTTAGCAATTAACTTAAATTAGGTAGATTTCTTCACTCGGTATTTACTTCATTCAATTAAAATATGAGAAGTGCATTACTTTGATGTTGAGATAGCTCAAGAAATGGGTCATTCTTATATTGTTTGATCATTTGTCTGTTCTGACTCTTACTAGTGGGATAAAAAATAAATCAAGTTTCTGAATAAAATTTAATCATGAATATTTGTATGCATGTTGATGATGAAAAACTTGAGCGTTTATTGTCAGTTTTTTTATAGTATTAACAGTTTTTAGTATTAACACAAAAAAAAGTGTTTTATTCGGAACCGAAATTTTCCATTCGCGATTTAAGAATTAAAACAACGAACTTAACATGGTCAGAAAACATATGTCTTTTACAGATTATCTTTAATTATCTTTAAAAATGTGGTTTTGTTTATTTATGTTGTTCTTTGCTGACCGCACCCCCCCCCCCGACAAACTTCTCCAATCATTAATCTACAGTCAACTATCTACACCTCATATATCTTTTACAATTATTTCTGTGAAGAGCCAGTCTATATCTTATTATCGCTGATTCAATATGTGTTACCTCCATCGATTTTAAAATTTGCTCTCATTATGTTCTTCAGAATTCAAGTGCAGTTGATTACAAATTTTTATGATGATTAAAACCCATTATTCATCCTAATTTAACACGCAAACATAGACCGTTACGTTATTTATTTATTTTGTTTCGCTGTAATTGTCTACTATATTGTCAGCTTAATTGCTTCAGTTAATTGGCGTTCCTACTTCATGAATTCTGAAGGAACGCTTTTAATTCTTTCATAATCAGCTAATGTCATTTTTTTTTTTGCCATTCACCCTCATAAATTTTTACAGCAAATTAAAGTTGCTTTAGACTCTTTTTTCCAGGCAATTAAATTCTTAAAACTGGATTAGTTGTCGTTATGCCGAATATATGTGTTCGAAGAGACACTCTTTTTTTCGATAAGTGTTTGTTACTTATAGCGAATTTCTTGGTAACTTATTTATTTCTTCCAGTTATCAAACCGTGCTGTTGCATTAATAAATAAATAAAATGAAACTATGTAAATTAGTATTTACCAACTCTAGAATGTCATTAGCATTGTGTACCGCGATTCAGTCAGATAAAGTTGTTTTCAATTATGTAAAACTTAGTAGAGAAGTAAAAAAATTAGTTAACGAACTAAGCCTGTTTATTTTATTTTCAATATAAGGAGATGGTCAGAGGTGCGGTCAAAAAAAGAACGTTAAAAAAGTTTAAAACTATTTTTTTTTTTTTTTTTACCGCAACCCTGACCATCTTCTTCTATTTAAATCTTTACGGTCAGCTATATATACATATTTATTTTATTTTCTGTTAATTTTTATTTTATATTATTATCTCCTTATTATTGTATTGATTTTGGTTTTGCATAAATATACTACAATACAAATCATTCCCGTTATTGAATATTTGTTTTTACGTTGATCTGTTATGAAAGCATCTTCAGATTTTTTAAACCCTTATCGATCAAGACATGGCCAAACACAAATCACCGCTACGCACCCAAGCAGGATTTCGTACGTAGAGGTTTTTTAACCATTAGAATCGTACAGAATTATTCGAAGTTTTTTTTTTACTTTCCTGCCACTGAAAAAAGGCGAGTTTATTGTTATTTTACTTAGGAAAGTAAAAAAACGAAAGAGCTGTTTTTTACCAGTTGAGCAAATTTAGTTATATCTGTGTGTTTTTACTCCAATTATAAAAAAAAAAACCTTTCCTCCTTCTAAATTCTTTTACGGTGTTATATGATTCTCCCTAGTGGAAATCTGAATGATTATAAAATAATCTGAGAGAAAATACTCAATGTTTTACTCATTGTATGATACTAAGATTACGATATGGCTTTAGAAAGCGAACAATTTTTTTTTTTTTATATAGTAAGCATAGGTCTAAATACTGTTTGCTGTCAAATTTGACCCAGTGGTTCCCACCCATGTAGAAGTCTGCGGACCACTGAGCCACAAACCCCACTCTTGGCCTGAGGGTAAGGGGATCCCCAAAGGAAAGGTTTTGAAAGTTATGTTTCTTAAATGCGCAATTTGAGACACTTTTATGCCAAGTTTACCTGAGAAAACCCTTTCTACACTAAACAACAATAAAACATCAAATGTGGTAAACAACTAAACAGTTCTAACAATAATTCGTTACAAAATATGCGTTGGCAGACCAAGCGCAGCCCACTTACAAGGCTCTCCCGTCCCACTACCGGAACACCAGTTGTAAACCATTAATTAAACCAGACAGGACCTGACAGCTAAAAAAAAACACTTTAATTGTTAAGTAGCACCTCTTTTAACATTATGTAAACAGAAATTCTTACCCAAACGAACCTGGTTCAGAAACAGTAAATCAATTTTTTTCCTGGTCGTATAGTTTTTCCTTAACTCAACTAGACGAAAACACAACTATTAAGTAAACATGTGGAGAAGATGGTTGGAAGGTACGGTCAGCAAATAAACACATATAAACAAAAACAATTATTTATATGTATAAATAAATAATTTTTTCTTTATTTTCTGACCACACCCCTGATCATCTTATCCACGTATTAATCTATGGTCAACTATCCACACCTTATTATTAATTTACCAATTATCGCTGATAACTATGAAATTTGAAATAATGAAAGTGCCCTCTTGATTTCGGATAAGAAAGAAAAAAAACTCAAACTCGTAACATTAAATAAACAAAAATAATTGCACAAACACGGGATTCGTAAACATTAAATCACTGAATTGTTTTTAAACTAGGTATGTAACTTCCTTTCCCAAGGTCAAATAGTTTTTCCTAAACTCAACCATAATAAAACACTATAATTTGTACAAGAAATAACTTCTGCAGATAAAACACTGTTCGTTGTAGCCGAGAGCACCCGATCTATCTCGATCTCATTCATAAGTTATCTTTTACTGAACTATTGTATTCTAAGGATCGACAAAGTTGATAGTCCTTTTTTAGAACTAAACAAAAGCCATTAACATAGTAACAGAAACATATAGATTGTATTTTAAGTAAATACCATGAATTTTTATTATTTAAAAAAAAATCTCTCATCTTTAATTGTGATAAGCAATAGATGGATATAGAACATGAAGGAATGTGATAGTTATTGTTATTACGTGGTTGTTGTAACAGTAGTCAGATTATACTTTATTTCTCTTATATTTGAAATATATTGTAAGGGGTGGTCACCCTTAATAATTAAGAAACCGCCGTTTTGAGATTTACAGGGTTTAATTTAATCTCAGAAGGGGTATTCACGATCTTTAGTTTAACAGGTTAAAGCGTGTTGTGTCAAATGGAAAAACTTATGTTAAATGGTGAAATATTGTCTTCTTTTACGATGTTAAAACGATATAACATGTAACATGACTGAGAGTCTGTTAAATGGAGAAAGACGTCACGAAACAGACCAGCTGAGCTTGTCACCGTTTTATTTGTTGCGGTGTTAGGTTACTTACTTGTAGTTTGTGTTTTTTTTTCTTTTGTCTTGTGTTTTGGACTTTTTAAAAAAGACAATCAGTAGCCAAACTTTTACACTTCTACTTTTGTCTTATTTTAGGCATGTTGTAATAAATAACTGTAATCAAAACTTATAAGTAAACAATAACATGAAGTTTTGGAAGGAAAGGTTACTAAATAAGTTGCTCAGAAAATCCGCTAGGAGCTCTTATGCATTTATCATTTAACATGACTTTAAATAGGACTGCTCACAGTGATATACTTATTTATACATTTAACATGGTAAAACATTTTACATTTAACACAATATCATGACTACCCCTAGAGTAGGATGGTAAGCAATAATTGTGTGATGTGCATACCAGATTCTTTTCATACACGTTTTGCTCTAAACAGCACTCATATTGCTTTTAATGATCCCCAAAACCCTTGATTTTGACCTATTCGAATTCTTATTTAATTTCAAAAAAAAAAAGTTTTAAAAAACATCTGTTTTATTTAGCCACGTAAATTTCTATCTTATTCATATTTCGTTTAAATTAAAAATTAAGATATATCGCAATATTTGTCTCGTTACCACAAGTGAATGATATATCGTCCTGGTTGAACTATAACCGCACTCCTTCGAGGAGCTAAGACTTGCCTTCCTTTTCGCTAAAGAAGACTGAAGAAGTTGAGCTAATCCTAGAAGAGAAGGGTTGCTGTGGGAGATTATTAGCATGACCCCAAGCCGATTTATGCCATACATTATCTAACATTTACATAACACTATTTACCCTCCCCTCCCTTCACCACACCCTCGTATGTTTTTCTTCTCGAGCGGGCATATTTAAATTTATTTCTCTGTTCCCCCTCTTGTTCGGATGGTGGCCGACTCTACCCATAAATGTTTTCCATCCCGTTAAGAATGTATTGGAACTTTGTTAAAATTTTATTGGTGCATTTTATTTTATTAAATGCTTTTAAATAAATTGATTTGATTGATTTTGTACAATGTTAATTAATATTTTCGTTCCTGACTCATTGAACAGAAGAAAAAATCAACAATCCAAAGTGACTTGGCGTTCCTACAGAAATTATTAAATCTTAAACTTAACTGTCCATAAATTTAATTAATTTTAGTATCACTGTTCATATCAATGTGTGAGAAATTATCAGCCTTTAATATTCTTTTTGCTCAAGATAATTATATTTATTGTTCTCCTATTAATCGAATTATAAGAAAAACAAACACTGTTGATTTTTTTTTTTTTTACCCATATACTTCAACAAAAATAAAAATTATTTCAATTACTTTGGAATAAATTGTCCCGTTATATAAATATTTTAGATTGATTATTTATGATTCTTACGTTTTAAAAAAAAAAAAAAAAATGTATTATATTTCGTATATTTCTTGAGCTATTGAGTTCTTGGTGTATGTTTTAAATCGCTTTCAGATAGGTTTTAAATTAATTCTATGAATGTTTAAATTATGATTTTATTAATAAACATTAAATATGTTTATTTTAAAATCGCATATTGTCTATGTATAGACAACTATCAACGTTAAATAAGTGTTATCAACTAATAAAAGAAAGATTGCCCGGGTGCGGTCAAAAATAACTGGAACAGTAAAAAACTATTTATTATAAGTAACGTTTCGCCCCACTTGGCAGGGCTTCATCAGGGATGTAATAGATACAAACAACTAAAAATATGTAAAGGTTTATTATTGTTATTATAGGGTTAGGGTGTTCTTTAACTAGACGAAATTCTGAGACAGAAAATGTATGGCTTTCTCTATTAAATTTTCGTATTTCACACTATTGCTACTTCTTGTAATGCCAAACGGAGCTGTATCATAGTCGCAATTTCAAATCTCGTAGTTATCAGCGGTTTAATCTGTGGTAGACGTTTCCGATATTAAAATAGTAATTTGTGTTTACAAAAACCATTCGACCCTGGGAAAAGTACATATAATGTTTTGATATCTTGTTTTATTTATTTAATGTTTACAGTACTTGTTTATGAACCAGGTCCATTTGTGTAAATCACTATGTTTACTTTATGTTTCGAAATTATTTTTTTTTATTTATTGATTCTTGTCTGGTTAAATGTTTACTACAAATGCAGTGTGTTTTACCCATTTACTTTTTTATTGTTTATATGGAAATTAGAAATAGTTTTATTTATCGTTTTGAGAAATGTTTACCAGTACTTTTGTTTATCTTGTTACATTGTTTGAAGTATGAGAAAATAGGTTTGTTGTATTTATGACAAGCATTTGCATATCGTTGTGATGTTATGGATTAATCGCTATAGACTTAAAATCCTGCCAGTGGACGAGTCTATTGTTGTCTGTTAGGGAATGTTGAGGATGTAATTGCTTGTTAGAGAGTTGGTCGTCATTCGTCATTTTAATTTTTCCATTTAATGAGATCGCTCCCGATATCCAACCAATGTCAACCAACAAGCAATCATTTTGTTTCGTCAGAGGAAGTCTGAAATGTTCCATTACCGTCAACTATCGAGGCAACAAGATTGTATTCCAACCATCTTATTAGCAGAAATATAACATTACGTGTTCAGTATATAGGTTAATATAACTTATATTAATCATAAAATTTTATCGATAAAAAAAGTGACAATTTATTTTTATTTTATACAGATTACTGTTTAGAATCACTTAATTATTACGTTCTTCTGGTTATAAGTTTTAAATTATTTATATTTTGCATGTATATTTTAGCTTTTTTTTATTAATTCTTTGTTCATTGGATGTACTTTTACATTTTCTTTTTTTCTTTTCTTAAAGAATTTATTTTAACGATATTCAGAAATTCTTAAAATACCGGTGTCAGTTAAAACGGGTTCCGGGGTTTATGTTTATCTTATAACGCCCAGCACAATGTTTAGAACAATATTCACTGTATTGTACAAACGTTATTTCACTCCTATATAACAAATCGTTATTTTCCCAAGTATAATTACTAAAAAATATAACTCACCAGGAGAGACTATTATTGGAAGGAACACTCTATAAATATTTCTAAATGTCCTAAAGTACTGTTAATCGTTTTATGTTGATTTTATGTATAACATTTAGGCCTATACCAACTACATTATACAATAAACCTTCTGCCATTCGTTTTATATCTTCAAATATGAATAATAAGAAATATAATTTAGTGACATTTTTTCCCAAATGGATTTAGCTGTCTAATATTTCAGCAAGAGTTAATTATATGAATAGTTTCTATTATTGGGATAGAAACTTATCGAAATTACTAAATGTAAAACTGGCAAGAAACAAATTAGGAGTAGTGCTTTGAGTTGTTTCAAGCTTGTTAGCTTTCCATTATAAAAAAAGCATGTAAACAATGCTGTCGGGTTTACAGGCTTGAATACTCGGAAGCGTACTCATCTGAGGTTTTTTTATTGTTAGACTATTGTCCCGATTTTCCTTTCATTTCAGACCCAAGTCCACAGGTCCGCAAAGATGCTCGAAATTCAACTTCACTATCCTCCATTATAATTTTTGTGTTTTACTTTTTTATGCTTATAAAAATTCTCAAACACTTTTTTAATATTCATTATTTACCGGTATTATAAATAATTAATTTAAACAATATACCATTGTGTAATAATAATTTTTTAAAGTAGTGAATGTAACTGTTACAACGTAATCAAAGTGTAATATTCGATATAAGATGAGAAATATAAGGTGCTGAATTTTTAAGTTAAGACATAACCAGGTTGTTATTCAACAAGGCTTTGAAAAATTTATATCCGCCAATAGGAAATTACTCGACTTTGTGTGGGGTTGTTAGACGGGTGTGTGTAAGTTAGGGCCGTGAGCTGACACTAATGGAGGAAATTGGCTTTTTCTCGGAGGGGAGGGGGTTAGAGATCGGGAAATCAAATAGGCCCTCGATTTGGGAATAAATTGATAAATTGACTCTTTAATAGGGGAAGGGTGTGGGCCAATCTTCCCATCTCTCTCCTCTCTTCTGTTTCCAACCTTCTTTCACTTTTTGTTTCTCGTTTGCATTTTAATTCCTATTGTAATTATTTGTTGCATAATAGTATTTTCCAATTCGCTGTGTGGCTTTGTCCTTGTATGTCTTCAATCATATTTTGTTTTTATTATTCTCCGCATCTAAATTGTTTTTGCTTTATTTTTTTTTTTCTTACGAAATTAATTTCTTAAAAAATAATCATTTAATATTTAAAGAAAATTATATTGTATGCATTAGTTAGAAGATTTTCTGCTAAACAGTTAATAATTGTTTTTAATAAGTATAAATAAAAAAAAATTACTATGTTTAGAAGATCCAGTCATAAAATTGGGCTACTTTCCCGAACCTGGATATATGTTTATCTACTCATACATTAATACTCTTTTAGTATTGTTTTGTACACCAATGTATAAAGCTAAAGATTTTATTTGTTTTAATAAACTAATTTCAGGAATACATGAACCCTGATATTCCCACCCTGGGGCTGTATCTTCAATGGAAGAAACAATTTCCATGTTTCTATGTTGTGTTGATAATAATGCCTATAAAGATATTAATAACCAAGATTAAACATAGTTATAATATTAAACATAAATATAGTGAAATCTAAATAAAGGCATTACAAATGTTAATGTTTCTTCTCTCTAAAACTCAGAATACATTTTTAAATATTAATGTATGAAATTATCGATGGTTCGGTCTCATTTATTGTTGACAATAGGATATGATTACAAGTACAGGATCACGAGAGTACTGTAACTTTGTTTTAACAGAAATAAAGTTTCACTCAAATAAGTTTCAGTATCCCTCTTTTTTTTTCTCTGTTCCTCTCCGATATTATTTTTAAAAAATCTGTTGCATACTGTTTTATTTTTTCGTTGCTTTTCGTGTTTTTATTTGCTAACAAATATACTATAAAATAACTGTAAACCATAGTTTAATACTTATTGTGAAGCGCGTGTAATAAACTTGCCTCCAAGGTTATGACTACGACACATACATGGAACACATTTTCTCTTATGAGTTTGTTATAAGATCTGTAATATAACTCATATTGTCTGATATATTAGATAAGTAATAGCTATATTGATGTAGAAATAAAAGCTACTATATGTACGGGTAACCACAATTTAATTATGTGCTCTTATCACGAATTGTAATACATTGTGATTTACATTATATTACTAGTTTCTATTTGCTTAAAATAAATTTGTGATCTAATTATTTCATATGAACATAGTGTTTCAACTAATTGAATAAACCGTGGTACAGTTTCAACATTTATATCATGTCGTGGTTGGACACAAAACCCAAGATGTAAAGATGGAACGAGCTCCTTACTATTCATCCTTAGAATAACCATTACAGTTTTATCAGTATTCCATAATTCATGAAGGCGGGAAGAATGAATGCTGATTTTTCCCTTTTTATATTCGTCTTACGATTTGTGCTTTTTCCCTGGGAGCCAAACTCTTATTTTCCTACGCTATCTGAACCGGGGCGGAGATATAGCTAACAAATGGATTATTATGGCTCGGCTGTCTTTTAAAAAATGTCCCCGGAGGATCCGTGAAGTAATGGTTTTCTATCGGAGACTGGACTGGGATAGATACCGGTGATTTATGGTAGCGCCTATTCCCAAGATGGCGGTAATAATCTCGGATGAGGGCCTCGTCTTGGAGATGACACGTCCTCTCAGCGCGCCGTTATCGCTTCCCGGATATTTTCAATTTGATCCTTAATAATGCCCCGTATAAATATCTAGTAAATAACAGTATTGTACTTGACAAAAAAATACGATATCTAGTATATCAGAAGGATCTTTAATTTAATTTTCTTTTGTTATACGCATATCTTACATGTGGTTTTTGTGCACAGGCTATTCAACCCTCTAGCCTACGTTATAAGTGTATCAACGTTCTCTGCTAGTAAAGAATATGCCGTAGATACTTCTATTTGTTTTTGTCTTGGACGTTTTTAGGACACCGCATCCCCTTTCTTCAGCGGGAAATGTAAAATATGAGGCGAAAAGATAGTTATTCCTAGAGGAGACCAGTGGAGCGGTCCCTCCCCCTCTACTCTTCTAGCCAGCGCTCATGGGCCAATATTGTTAACCATGCCCTCAGTGGACTCAACCGACTCCCTTAGAATGCCTTGTGACAGTGAAAGGGCGAAATTGCTTGTAATTAAATTTATATTTAGATTTTTAGACATAAGTTTTTTCTTACCTTCAAAATTTGTATTTCCAATATAAAAAATACAAATTTCGGAGGTAAGAAAAAATATCCTAGGGATATACGATTCACAGATAACAATTGATGCTGAAGAGGGCGGCGCAGTACCTCCGAAACGTCCATGGTAGAGATAAATAAATTAACGAATATAGCGTTTTAATTTTTTGTTTTGACAGCAGGATAGGATAAAAAAAAATTGTAAAATAGTCAATAGCAGATGGCGAAAGAAATTAACAACAGGATTACAGAACTCGCAGACTCCATTCCTTTACGAAATTTGTAAAAGTTTTATTTAATAGACGTAATTTCTTAATTCATGACTGATGACTGATTTCTTAATTCATTTTGACTAATATTATAAATAACTTAAAGAACTCGCAGACTCCATTCCTTTACGAAATTTGTAAAAATTTTATTTAATAGATGTAATGTGGAATTAATGTAGTTCTATGATTTCTTAATTCATTTTGACTAATATTATAAATAACTTAAAGAACTCGCAGACTCCATTCCTTTACGAATTTTGTAAAACTTTTATTTAATAGACGTAATGTGGAATTAATGTCACTATGATTTCTTAATTTATTTTGACTAATATTATAAATAATTTAATATCTCACATATATATTTTTTTAATGTTTGAATTTTTTTTTTTCACCAATGTAATTGGTTTCAGCCAATGATGACCCTCAGAAAGCTTCATTCATAATGGATCTTATATCCTTAGTTAATATTATGGATGAACTAAACCAGGAAATAACTGTATAAAAAGATGAGGAAGCTCATCGCCCTTGTGATAAGTGATATTTTGAAAATACTGCATGATAGCATTTTTTTTTTTTTAAATTATTTTCAGAACCTCTATTATCTGGAAAAATAATAATGTTAAACTGTTTGATGTTATTTCTTTTCCTGTAACTTAAAAACAT
>NW_027106266.1:613072-614159 GCF_000696795.3 Halyomorpha halys | reverse complement strand
AATTATACAAGACAGCACCTATGTCAGAGCAGTCTTGCATATTTCATTTCTGGGGGACAAGGTATAAAGCTGTTTCCAACCAATAACTCATCTTTACTCCACCTATAAATTCAATGAATTTTTTATCTTTTCGTTAAAATATTTTAAATCTCACACAAAACAACGTTGTGAATGATCAAGATGTCTGCACCCCTCAAATATAACAGTTTTAATACATTTATTAAAAATTTTCTCAGTTCTTTAGTAATATTTTTCTTCCTAATTACCCTGAAGTTTTAATTTCATTCTGAAACAACGTGCTCTTATTAGTAATAGAATAGTAGGAATAATCCACCCGTTTGTTTTTTATATGCGCGCTAGACTTGTACAGACGATTGGTTTGATCCAGCTTCCAATAATCCCATCCCGTCGGTTTGTAAGCAGCCCCTAAAATAAGAGTGGACCTGCTCTATATGTAGATCCATCCCGGGCACATCCATCAGCCTGCTATAAATCCTCATGAATTACACACTAGCCGTTATAAGAAAAAGCCTCAGTAAAAAATAAGTTGACTAGCGGCATGAGTGTAAAAACCTCTAACCGATGACCTCATATTTATACATTTTCATGCTTTGACCGACGGACAGTGTAACCTAGGGACAAGCATCATTAACTAGTGGTTATTTTCAAATTTACATTTTGATCAACTAAAGGGAACGTGATAAGAATATGATAAACCACATGATGTCAATTTTTCAGCCGAGCAATTACAAAATTGTTATGGTTAAGGTATTCAAATTCTATAACATTATAAGTAATATGTTGAAATTATAGTGTTAGGAAAACTAATTTAAAATCTTCATAGATAAATAAATAATCATGTTTTCACTTTAGTATTCTTTGAAATTTAAAAAGACGAAACGTAATTTTCAATTTGAAAATAAATAGTATGATCCATTCCCCAAATATTAATTGTAAATTTTTATTTACTGTCCCCCTGTTCCTTGTAAGGATTAACATATAGTTAATACTCTTTATAAGAACTTTTTTTTTTTTTTTGTTTGGCCAAGACTCCCAACCGATATTCTGTATTACTGTTATTTGATTA
>NW_027106266.1:598689-613007 GCF_000696795.3 Halyomorpha halys | reverse complement strand
ATGGAATATTAGCAACAATATTCCGACATTACTTTATCGAAATATCGATATTTTGTTTAAAATGACTAAAATAGCATATAGAGATTTTAAAATAGTAATATCGATATGTTATTTTTGGGTTATTGGGTTATATATATTTTATATATATGATATATTAATCTTTACATACTTTATCATCATGATTTTCTATTCTCATTGACCCTCCAATGGCATTCAATATCAGTGAGGTGTCACCCGGGATCTGCTTGGGTACTGGGTACTGGGATCTGGTTGGGTACTTTACCCAACTAAAAGGCGTTCGTGGGTCCTAGAGATCGGAAGAGTTTAGAATTTTAAAATAATTATGAATAATATTCTATCCTGTTTTGTTTATTTCATTTTCATAAAATTGATATTTCGTTTATATTTTAGGTATTTCTGTATTTATCTATGTTCTCTTTAATTTTTTTCTTTTCTAAATGAAGTATGGAAAAAAATATTTATCACTATTTAATGTTGCCCTAGGCTGTAGTGGATTGTTATAATATGAAATATGTATACAAATAATGAAATAAATCTTCATAAAAAAATGTTTTTTCTAGTACTATAAATTGATTATGTAATTATATTTCGAAAATAATATTTTTCAGTTTTATTGTATATTGTTTTTTTGTTTTAGGTGGACACTTCTTGCTTTGGATACTGGTCACAAACCGAGCTTCAACATGCTAATGTATGTTTCTTTTCACTATTTAAACATTATCTTCTAATAATTATTCTTTCAATATTTTCTTTTCGTTGCATCTAATTAATTTTTATTTTTATTTTTTTTTTAAACTTAAATTTAACCATGTTTGACCAGAACAGGTCAAGTCATTCAGGTTGAAAGTAATTACTTTGTCTCTGCTGTCAAAGCTTATCCTTCTATAACTATTATTGAAAGGACTATTTATTGCATTGAAATATGTACCAAATTTGTTACCTGAGGAATGTTTTAAAATAAATTAATTAAACAGGTTCTATACTATTTATAATATAACGATTATTAAAAAAGTTAGTTATTCTCTTACATAAGTAAATAATTGATAATATTTTTTATGTAGCACCCACTGAAATCTGCTTTAAAGGCTAGAAAGATTGTAAATATATAAATAATTAGGTTTTTCTTTTATTTGAAGAATAAATAATAATAATTAATTTAGTAAATATTTGAAAAAAAGATTGTATTAACGAGGTTTCTGATACAGCTTTTCATTCGATATAATCTTTGATTGAATATAAACACAATGTATCAAAACTTTGTTTGTAAACTTTTTCTTTAAGCAAATGATTTAGTACTAATAATTTTAAATCTTTCATATTCATCTATAAAGGCTTAAGTTATTTTGTGATCAAAGATATTGATCGTTATACATCGCCAGTTGGACCTTTGTCAATTTTTTTGTAAGTGGAAGCGTTTGGGTACTAACATGTCTAGGTTTGTAGTTAGTGCTTTGAATTTTGGTTCAATTGCTGAGATAGATTCGCAGTATCATTCATTGCTTTGATGTACCACTATCGTATTTGCACCTATCGCTAAATTGAGTGATTTAATTTATTCTGATCTCCTTAAAAAAAGTATATTATTTGAGAAGATTGTGCTATAAATTTAAGCTAATATAGAAATATAACCTCTGCTATAAATTTTCGATTTTATTCAGCACGAAAATCAACCGATTTTGTTGCTTTATTGTTATCTCAGACGTTAAAGTTGTTGACTTTAAAGCTTTACAATGCGTATTTATTGTTGGAAATAAGGTAAGGGAATGCCAGCTTTTAACCAAAGAGGTTTTAATTTATATGTATTTTTAGGAATACAATATATATACTATACAAATTAATACAATATAATAAAAATTAAATGGTGAAATAATTTGGAAAAATAATATAGGTACGAATACTAAAAACCATGTGTGTTAGGTAGTTTTCCTGAGGCACATCCATCCTCTATAATGAGGGTACCCTTAATTGGGGAAAAAACATGGTGGTTCAGCATAATCATAAACGATTCACATCCTTGTACAACACCATTTTCAAGTTCATAAAAACGTATTTCCTTACAAAATACTGTAATACAAATACATACTATATTTATTATTATTATTATCATAATTACTGTTTTTATTTATGTTTTAGAAAATTGACCGTTTATCAAATTCAAGATTTCAAAGGACTGTAAATATTTTAATCCTGTGTAATACATACCAATACTTAATAATCCCTTTAGAACATTCTCTAAGCTTATTTAGTCCCATTCGACTTCTTCAAAAAAAGCCTCAGTTTAGTTAATTGTTTCAAACAAGAAACATGACAGTGAACCTACGAAATTATCGTAATTTTAAAGCATAAATGGAAAAAAAAATTCACAGCCGCCCTAGAGCAACTCGTGAAATTATTAAATATGATGGGGAAGGTGTCCTTGATCGCATTGCGCGGCGTTGGTTTGAAAAATTTAGCAGTAGGGATACGACGTTGGAAAGGAAGAAGAGCTTCGGTCGACTAATGGATATTGATGAAGTTCTACAGGAAGCCATTAAATCAAATTCTTCCAAAAGTACTCTTGAACTTGCTAGATAGTGTTGTGTGTCTAAAGATACTGTTAGTCGCCATCTACATCGATGAAGGACGGTAAAAAAGAGAAGTTCCTCACAAATTTACTTTACAATCATTTCCCGTCGAACCAAAGAAATGTTTAAAGAACTTTAAGGGTTCGAACTCCTGCCTCATCCACCATCTAGTCCAGGCCTCGAACCATCGGATTACTAGTTGATAATTTTGGGGAAGTTGAAATTGCGGTCCAAGAGTTCTTTGATAGCCATCCCAAGGAATGGTATCAACGTGGGATCAATTGACTAGCATATGGATAATGACGGTAGATGACAATGGACTATATTTTTAGTATTAATTGTATTTTATATTAAAGAAATAATAATACAAATATTGGGTTGAAAAACGGTCATTTTTTTTAACACCATTAAATACGTTTATTATTTGTCTTAAAGCTACGGCTCAAACTTTGTCCTGGAAACGACACGTTGCCCAAATTTCCCGTCGAACCATAGAATACGGTATATAGAATAGAACCATCTAATAGAATCCGTTATCTCCTTCCAATTAAAACACCTCAACTCTTAGTTTCCTCTCCCCATTTTGACTATGGGTGCTGGTATATGGTGTACTCTCGGCTAATCGCGAATCTTAACTTAAACGTCTTACGAATTGCGCAGTACGATTTATTTTCGGGATCACCAGAGATGCGCACATAACCGAGTATTAGCTGAGCTGAAGTGGCTATCTCCATCCTTCCGATGCCAGTATTTCCTAGCTTCCTTTTTATTCCAAGTAATAAAATCAACGCCCCTCCTATATTCCAGAAAACCTGCAATTCAAATTCTCTGTCAAATCCTGTACTACCAGGTCCCGTTTATCTGACATCTACCCTCTAGCTCACCGAACTGCCCTGTATCATACGTAATGCACTAACCATTCCCTCGTTTAAATCCCTTATGTTTCACTACCTTTTTATTTCACCAATCTGACCCGTTATTATAATAGTACAGATATTTTGTAATTAACTTTTCGTTTTGTTTTTATTTAATCAGTTAGGTTTTTAATTAATCTATTTTTCTATGTATATAAGTTATAATTAAGTGTAGCCACAGTGTTTTATGGCCAATAAATGTTATTATAAAATTAAAATTGCCTTTGTAATTGTTCTAAAGGGACCTAGTTCCAGAATAATAAATTCTTTTTCATTTCATTTCAAATCCTAATACATCCTCCTCATTGAGACGGATTTTTCATTGACCATGTAAATTATTTAAATGTAAAATAATCTGAAACGATTTAATAAGACAATGTCTTCTGATTGTGATATTTTTAAAGTTTTTTTTCTTTTATATTAGGCATATACATATTGCCTTGTTTTTCTTTGCTTATTCATTAAACTTAAAGAAATCAAATACAAATATTGGACGATTTCAAAAACGTTTAGTTCTAATCTTGAGTATTGCCCACCGGCTAACATATTGTAGGATTGTTTAACTTTTGAATGTAGTGGTATATAAAGATAAGGGACGGTCTTATTTCAATACTTCTTACTAGTTTACTATATACTGATGTGCTTTTATTAACAAACGTAATTCGTTAAAAGGTTTAAAATGTTTAGAAGAACTTACTTCCACGTAGAATGAGTTCTATTTGCTGTTATGAAGGACTGCTGACAGTTCTCCCAAATTAAGCGGTATTAGAACGGAAGGGGGAAGGTGGCCGAAGTACAATGGTACTGAGCGAGGCGAGTGGGTCGATCCTAGTACGAGCAGACAATGGCTGAGCACTAATGACTGCCACCTTTGTTTCCGTCAATAATAAGCCAGTCCTCTTCTCCTCCGCCCGATTTAACCATCTCTCTCCTTGCCTGTTTTTGGTCTGACCGTCTCCTGTCTTTGTCCTGATGATCTAAGTCATCAGGGGCTACTTGGCAGGATCATCCTCCCCCCATCAGTGAACGCTGAAGATTACAGAGGGTTTTGATAATCACCGGGATTACGTACAATAGATTAAATTACTACAAACTAATCGCTAATTTCGCTATTCTATTCTATTAAATCCATATTTAAGATATACTTCGATCTTTTTGGATGTGTTAATAAAAAATTTTTAAATCTTGTTTAAAATCCGCTTTGTGCATAACAACCAAATACACCGTCAGGTTGCACGTCTTTGATAAAAAATGATCTCTTTCTCTTTTCTTTGCTTTGATTTTCTCAGACTACGGCTATCCTCCAGACTATCAACCTATTCTGGTGGGTAGGCCAATGACTGGTATTATGACATGCTCTTCCACGAAATAAAATTTAACCCCCAACTTTGGTACCACTGCCTCAAGTCTATATTATTATTACAGATCGGATTTTTCTGAAGTAAAAAACCGAAAAACGTACAGTAAGAAAACCGCACAGTAAACAAAAAAGTCAAAATATGTATAAAACACCCAAATCATGCAATAATCATCAATTTTTTTTGTTCTATTTATAAGAATTATAAATCAAATTTTTTTCGCTTAATACGCTCTGCATTTATGGAAACATTCATTAAAACTTAACTACTCTGTATATAATGTTTTCACTTTGTTGAAACTGGATTTTATTATGTAAATAAAATGATTGGTATCCAAGTTGTCTAAAAACAATCTTTAAAAGATCAACGTTTCGACCAAGTCATTAATTTCAGTCAAATCATAATATTTTGTCTATTTTCGATTAAATTTTAATTACCGATTAACTTAACGCTATTATCACACAAATTTCTCGAATTTCATACAATTCCTTATTCTGACTTTTGATTTAATTTTATAATTAGAGGTTTGGTGAAATTTGAAGCAAGATGCAATTATATGAAAATCCGTTCTCTATTCATTATACTATCCAATTGTTCAGTATTCCAATAAAACGTTTTAACTAGTGTACTGTTATTGAATCAGCAATTCGAATTCACAGTTTATATAAAGAAGAGAGGTGGATTTAAATCGGATGTGCTTTGTTTATACTTTCAGTAGTAAATTATTTTGAAATTTTATCTTTGCTAAATAATGCTTAAAATTTTATCATCTTTTCTAGGGACATTTAGACTGGCGAAATTGATAATAAGAACGTATAATGTTCGTATGAGTAATAGAACATGCAGAAAAAAAAAACATTTTATAAATGTTTTTTTTTTAATTTGCATTATTATTGTTGTACTGCACCAATAATAGTAATAATTAAGTCATTTTACCGTTGGTATATATGGAGTTATTGCCTGAACCTTATTTTATATATCAATTTCAGTAATTCTATTGTACCTTTTTTGGAAATGCTTTGAACGGAACTGAATTTTATTTATTTATTCTTTAAACACTTACACAACTATCACAGACGACGGGTAATGTTTTATATAAAAATAAAATTGAATAATATGCATTCTGGTTTCCGGGACTTAGGTTATTTATTTTTAAATATTTATCCTTTATGGAGAGTGAATACAATAATGGTGTCTGTTCGTGAACTTGACGGTTTTATGGGAGGAAAGGCTCTTGTTAAGCTGAACAGGTTTATACCCCGGACCTCGGTTATGACGGTGGTTATTTTGAGAAAATGCTTACTGTAGAAAATGCCTTCTTGATGTAACTGCTACTAAGCAGTTTCCGGAGTATGCCATTTACTGGAATGAAGTAGGTTTTTCGCCAAAGGGTCGGAAAGATGGCCAGCATCTGGTGTTGAAAATGAAATATAAAATGGAAGCTTTCCCCGATGGAGTTAGAATTTTAAAGGGGGCAGTAATCTAGTATTGCCGGTATTAGGAGCAGTGCTTACTGGGGGAGCTGAGAATTGCAGCCGATTTCAGATATCAATTTATTCAAAGTGGCTAGCCCCTATTTCAAAACGGCTCTCTAATTGCCTCCGTCCATATAAGTGAAATACGCCGGCCACTTTTTATTCTGGCACTCCTATAAAATGGTCATCGATTAATAAAAAAAAATTTTAAAAAGAAGGAGAGGATGATAAATAACAGAAAAGGTTTTACGAAACGTTGCGAAATCAAATTATTCTATCCGGATTTAAGATAATGTCTTGATCCATTTTTATGTTTCTCTTGTGCACTTCCAGTATACATTTTTAGCAATGCTATGAGACTGTAGCATTCGATGATATTAAAAGTTTTCTCTAAGTGACCGCTTCGTTTGAGTACATTTACGATAAACCCTTGCATATTTTAAATACGCTGTTGTTACACTAAACTACTATATTACATACATGCTGGGCTCAAAAACATTTCGACTCATAAGTGATTTTAAAAATTAAATCCTTTAAAAAAATTAAAGGAATAGTTTTGTGTTGCCTCAGGAAATAATTAAGTGAATATTTATGATGTTATCTATGTGTTGAGGGTTAGAAAAAACCCTTCTCCATCTGGACTAATTTGGATACCATGTGAAAATACCACACTAGTTTCTAAATTGTTTGTTCATTTTAAAAAATATTTCCTCGTGAAAGAAATGTGTTTAGGAGAGGAGGCATATGAGAAATACCTGGCTTAAGTTATTGGTGCGGTAAAGGTCGAAAGTATTCGTAGATATAGGGATGGTTTGCGGTGGCTCTATATTAAGGAATATTGGTTTAGCAGCTCTCCAGGATTCCTCTCTACCTATCCATCCCAGCTCAAATTAAAACATAGTTCTTCTTATTCGCATTTTTCAATGTTTTGCCGTTTTCACTTAGGTTATTTTGGTTTTCGAACAGAACATCTCTTAAAACGATATTAGATATGTATTTATGATTCATTGAAATATTGGTTTTATTTTCTCAACTACATAAGAAATAAAACATATGATAAGCTCCAAATTATTTTTTATAGGGACCGGCCAGATCCAGGAAAGCTCCCGATCTCACAGGGTTGACCACGGTTACATTAGGAGAATAAATAATTATCTGCCTCAGCCGGATCCCAATTCGGGTCCGAGCGTTGAAGTTCACCTTACTGAGCTTTTTCGCTGCATTTTCTAAAAATATTGTTATAAGGTTTTTATTTTTTTTCATTTGTTTAACTTAAGTCAATGAAAATTGTTAGTTATATTTTATAAAGTTATAATACATTAAAAAATTATAATTTTAGAGACTGTATAATTATAAGCGTGTGCTGGCATTTTTTAAAAATAAATTTAACATTTATATTATTATATCCCTTAACTTAAAAAATATAATAAAATTAAAATTATAAAATATTGGTTTAAATGATTTTAGCCATGGTGAAAACCTGCAAAGCGGAGTGAAATGTCGAGTACTGATAAATAGTTTTTTCTGCTATTTCGTGTACTTTTTTGACCGCCACCTGGGCCATCTTCCTACAATTAAATAATTTAAAAAAAATAAAACTATTGGCAATCATGAAACCTTCTATTAGAGCGTACGATATTCTCCCTATCTAGTGAATGGTTAAGCTTGGACATCATAAAAATACATTTTATGGGGGGGAGGGAGTAATACCTTAAATAGGATTAAATTAAATAAGCACTAGAAGTGAATTAGGCTGTTAAATAAATGGATGATAGTATAAATAAGTATACAATTAGAAATCAGCTATAATATTAATTCCTTCCAGTAGTATGGATATTTTATCGAACATCGAGACCAGTCAGATGTCCTAGTTTTAAAGTCAAACGTTACCTACTCCCGTGACGCTCCTTCTTGCTGTCATTCTTGTCAACTCATATCGTGTAAGCACTCCTTACAACAGTTTTGGTATACAGCGCCTAGTTACATGTCGTTAAGAACCTGCTTTAAAAAGATTGAAATAGAATAAAATATAATACGGTTTGCTATACAATGAATGAATGTTGTCAAAGAAGACGGAATATAATAAAATATTTCTGGTTAGCCGTCATCCCCGACTGGTCCAAGAGCTGGGCTGTTAAATTATACAACCACCCCGTTACTCGCCTGTCACTTCATCTCCTACACGTTTTTATTATTCTTGAATCATATCCTTTTATTTAAGCATTGTTTCTCCCCTTTCAAGCAACACAATAGCCTCTGTTAAGCAGTAGAAATAAAAGACGTCAGTTTCCAGCCACTAATAAATCATGCTGGTGGCAGCTAGTACTAAAGCTTATTAATTCTTTTTTGGTGTTAAATGGACCTTTCTTTATTTTTATCATTCATATTTCATTATTTTTCCTCTATTTCACTTCTTTTTTTTTTTCTTAGCCAAGAATAAATTGAGCCCGTTCTGCTTCAAATTCAAATTGTTTCAATTGTATCGTACTGGAATAAATCAGTTTTTTTAAAACAATTTTAGTTAAAAATTTGGCTTAAATGCTGACTACTGTGGCATTGGAGTGAATGTTAATTATCATTTTCAGAGGGGTTTAGATTGAATTTTCTTCATTGAATCAGACTTTGGTCCGTATGAACATTCTTGTAGCTTTAAATACTTACCATCACCTCTCTGAAAAAACAAAGTTACTCATCCTAAAAAAAATAATAAAATAAAATCCTCATTCCTTACCACACCTTAGGACAAATCAGAAGCCAAATTTATACCTTATTTATACGAAATTAAACTTTATTAAATGTAGAAGTGGGATATCTTAAGCCCAGCAGAGAACTGGGAAAAAATCAACTGAAGTGTCCGCCCGTAAGCATCCTTACAATAGATTTAGGTAACCCAAACGGTATTTCATTTAGAGAATATTATCTTCTTTATAATGGAGGAATTTGAACTTCATTAATTTTTTAACAGTTTTTGAGTATTCGGATCATTGTCAGTCTAAACTTTTTTGTAACAACCCGTACATCCTCTTTATGAGTGTTCATTTATCATGTATTTAATATTTGGAATTCAAAAATAGCAGTTAAGAGATTATTTTGATTTAAACATAATACGAGTAATCGCTATATGTACATTCATATAACACTAAAGTTAATGCGGAAAACTGTAGTAAAACACCTCCTTTTTATTTCCATAGAATATACGACACCATTTTCAGAAATTAGGTTCAAATTTAAACG
Organism: Halyomorpha halys; assembly: GCF_000696795.3. Taxonomy (NCBI): domain Eukaryota; kingdom Metazoa; phylum Arthropoda; class Insecta; order Hemiptera; family Pentatomidae; genus Halyomorpha; species Halyomorpha halys. The sequence goes on along the minus strand of NW_027106266.1, from coordinate 603,441 downwards.
ATAGTTGTAGGAAAGACATCAAAAGTGTGTGATCTGAGAAAACGATCTTTTGGATGCAATATTTTCATTTGTTTTCTTATCAGGTTGTATCTGTTAGTATAGTTGTTTCCATCCAGAAATATTTATTATTAAAAACCGCACGAACTTATTAAGTTTATCTTCTAGGAAACTTTAAATTCATTAATTATTTATTAATTTAAGCTATTTTAAAAAAATCAAAACATAACTTTAATATTTAGTTTGTTTGTGTGTTGAATAAAGAACGGTGGAGTGGATTTTTTTAAATATATACATGGTTGTGTTGAGTTGCAAGTGAAGTTGGTTATACTGTACCCTAGCGACTTGGGTGTGTTGAGGGTTAGCATCTCCCTAAAATTCCATAGCAGAGTAATGTAAGCGTTCTGTAACTTAGTAGTTTTCTTCTAAATGAGTTTGTCAAATTTTTCAGAATATTCATAAGTCCTGTACTGTTGCCAATATTGTGTTCTGATTTTATTTGAAGCTGATTGTCGGATTATAATAATAGTCCTTTTTTTTACTGATGCTGCCTGCTTCTTATTTTTTTAGATATTAACATTATTTGGTGAATGGAAATTAATTTGTCATAATTTACGTATTACTGAAGTAATAATCGTAGTAGTAATAGTAGTTACAGGCAACCGAACACATAGTTAAAACTTTGAAAAGAGTTACTAATTTTAATTAACTACATGATTTTTTTTTTATTTGTCTATTATTTGCTTCATTAACATTGATATTTTATGTTCAGGTATTTTTGATAATGTATTTATTTTTTGTATCGTATTCACATTTCTTTAAATTGTTGATGTTACTTTGGTAATTCTTATTTAGTATTATCCTTTGTTATAAATGACCTTTTAAGTAATTTGTTATAAATTAATTTTCATTACTTCAAAAAATTTTCCATGGAACTAATTAGCCGAGAGTATTTTTTGTGTTTTTTCCTTGTCTAGAACTACTTGAACTTATTGTAATTAAATTAATAATTTTTAATTTAATAAAAGTTTCATTACTTTTTGGATTAAAAAAATAGTACTACTTTTATCCTCTAATGAACAATTTAGACATGTTGGGACTCGCCTACGAGAGGGTATCAGTGTAGGACAGCGCCCCTTACTACCTCATTAAAGGTAACAAGTCTAATTAACTATGTCTGATATGTTGTATCTCAAGAAACATCATCTTATATAGAGGGGGAGAGGGTGAAAAAGATGTTTAATATAATTTTGATCTAACAATATATGTGTATATACCACCTTTAATAAAAGTAGGCAATATATCTTAAAGCCACCCGTATCTTACGGCTTACAAAACATCCAAAAATGTATGAACATTATCAATAAAGTTAAATTGAATAGATTTTATGTTTAGAATGTTACATTATTAACACACACAATTTTGATCCAATATACTCTCAACTTTTATTTTAAGTTGAGAGTATATTGGATCAAAATTGTGTGTGTTAATAATGAAATCAAACACTCTCAAACAATCATTATAATAAATCATTAATCTAATTATGTGATACGTTTGACTATGTATGTGGCATGTAAGTAGTTTTTGAACCCAATTAATATTAGTATTTATACCATGTTTTTTTAAATTTAAAATAATTCTGATTATTATTAAGTTTAATGTAATGGAGTAAAACATATCACATTAATAGTTTTGTATGAAATAATTAACAATCAAATAGAGATATTCAAAATTAATTAATTATCATATCCTTATTTAATATTGTTTGCATAATAACTATAATGGTAACTTACGATCAAGAAAACTTTGAATTTAGAATTGTAAAGTTTTTAAAAATGAAACTATAGCTATACAATTTTTATTTATTAATATTGATAATTTATTTATTCATATCTTTCCTGATTTGATTCTTTTTCATTTTTATTTAAAAATATTCAATTTATAGTTTATTTTTATTTTTTATCTTTTACAAACATCAAGTTTATTATTTTTGATTTGATATCGGTTAGTTAAACTTAATTATTCTGGCTATTCATTCTTAAACTAGAATATTGTATTCGATTTTTTTTCCGATAAATTAAGATTTTAGTATATTTTTCTTTATTCTATCAACAAGTAACAAGGACAACTTGTATTAATTTATTTTTATAATATTGACTTAAATGTGTGGGAAATAAACACAGTTTGAAATAAGAAAATTTATTTTAATGAGCACTCTTCTATAATATCATATTTTTAATTATCTACCATGTTATCAGAATAACAAAATTGAACATTTAAGTTTTGTTTTTTTTTAAATTAAAAACATGATTTTTTAGGACTTCAGTGATTTTTATTTATTTTAGTAATTTCTTTTCCAGATGCCTTTGAGGATCGTGAGGAAGAAAAGATTTCTTATTAAAGACTTTGCTGAATATAGAATTAAAATATCTAATGTTTACTATTTTATCAAAAAAATGGCATATAGGTTTATTGTGGCTTATTTTATTGCTCATATAAATAGGAGTATTTAGTAATTTTAGAAAACATTTTAGATTGGAGAGGTTGGACAAAGGAAGAATCTGATATATATGTATATATAGTTGACCGTAAAAATTGATATATAGGAAGATGGTCAGGGTTGCGGTCACAAGTGAAACGTTTCACTTGTGACCGCAACCCTGACCATCTTCCTATATAGAAGAATCTGATAGTTGAAGCAAGCTGCATGCATTGTTTAATCATAAAAGTTAAATTCTTCCCTTGAAAGATTCTATATTTAGCATTTGTAATATATTTATTAAATACCACTGTTTGTTTTTATACCAATTTAACTCGAATTCTCTAAATTACTTACACAGTTTGTTTCAACTTCATAAAATAATATAAATAAATAAAAAATGTTATTCAGATTGCGTATTTATACTGATTTGGTTCATACCAATATTACCGTTCTCTATAGTTGTTGTTGGTTGGGGCTTTTGGGCGTAAAACCCTAAGGTCATCAACGCCCAACCGTTCTCTATATTATACGTTTCAAAGGTATTGATAAGAAATTGATCAAAATATCGATTAAAATGTTTCAATTTATGCGCGGTTTATTTCCATTTCTGAAAATGTATTGGTAGGGAAATCAGGAATTTTAAGTCCGCATAATCTGTTTTATTTCTATAACTGACTCGTGTTTCATTTTCTCGTAATTTATACAATCTTCTTTATTTCCCATTTTGTAATAATGAAATTTAAATTTTTATATTATATTGAAAAGGACATATTTGGTCGAGAATTTGTTATTGATGTTTGTGTAATAGTTGTAAGTAGAATCATATTGCTTTGCTTAATCTTCAACATTTTTCACAAATTCTACTTTTGAACGCCTAATCTTAAGATAAATTATAATATAACATTCTTTGAATATTTGTTGATTTGATTAATTTTATTTTTCTTGTTCTTTACCATACCCCCTATATCTCTTCCAACAGTTTTATCTATTTCCCCCCTTTTTCTATATCTCTGCATTTTAAGGAGACGTATTAGAACCATTATTATTCTTGTTCACCAATATATTGTTTTATTAATGATTAGGTGGTTGGGGTCAACTATTCCTTGTATTTACTTTTAACCACAAATATTATTTTAAACATAGTTTCTTAAACACTATTTGCCACCGTTTTGATATTAAGGTGCTCGATGGTTGAATGAGCGATGTGTTATATTTTTCACCATTTCAAATTAAAGACAACGGTCAGATACTAAAACATTGCATGGAATATTTGTGCTGAAAAATTCTAAAAATGAGCTCTCAATTCTCCCCATCTCATACAGTTTTTTAAAATGTTTTTGCTTAAAAAAACATATTGACTAAAAAAACTATCATTCTATTTTTATTAATACTGTTACCAAAAGATACGTTTGGGTTTTTTATAGAATGCAAAAATTATCTCCATTTATAGCTTTCTGAAAAAAAAATATTAAATATATTTTATTGAGATAATAATACAACATTGCCACACTCAAGAGCAATGAGTTGTACTTATTCAATCACATCATGTATACGTTGGAAAGATGAAACAAAATAAAAAATGAAATAAATTAAGAACTGAGTGTTTTTTTATTGATTTTAATAGGTAAAATACCATATTTCCATATTTTTCATATATTTTTTAAACTTTTTTTTTACTCTCTGATTGTTTGAATTAACAGAGTGAAAAAAAATTAATAAAATGATGAATATAAAGTAACATTTTAGGTAAATAAATAATAGTTAAATGAGCTAACAACTGATTTTGAAAAATTGAAGTACATCAATAACATCAAAAATTAAATTAATCATATGGAACACAATCATACCTAGAAAAAAAAAATATGAATTCAAAAAATTGTTTGCACTTTTTTCTTATAGATTTCAAGAGGTATTATTAATACTTACTACATTTCCATGTTTTTTTTTTTGAAATTTTTTTTTTTAACTGATCTTCTATTTTATTTAGTGTGAAAGGCTCAAGCGTTAAATGGTTATAAAAGTTCAGAAAATTTAATTCTGTTTTTCCATTAATGGTATCAGGTAATATTCCTCAGGTAAAAATGTCATTAGACTTTGGTTTATCCTGTGCAATACACTACAAACCTATAGATATTTTTTTACAAACTTTTATATCTTTCGTTTAGAGTGTTTCCCGTGTGTAAACAAAACTCTAGTGTAAGTAGGCTACTAATGGCTTAACTTATTGATATTAAACATTTTCAGGTTGCCCGTGCTAATAATAATAATATATA
>NW_027106266.1:570147-598639 GCF_000696795.3 Halyomorpha halys | reverse complement strand
TATATTTTCTCTATTAGATGCTTTTCAAAGGTAATTCCATGAGAAAATCTATTTTTTAATTATTAGTTTTATATTTTCCTGAAAGTGTTAGTAATGTTGTTTTTATTTCTCCAATTTTAGGATTCACTAAAGGAAAGATCAACAATTTTTACTGTCAAGTTAAAAATAACAGCAGAAATACCACGGAATTGATAATGATTTCATAGGAATGCTCCTGTCATGGCAGTTGTATGATGAAACTTCAGTGAGGCGTAGTGAGATAAGTAGGCTTATCAGAGGAACAAGGATTTCCTGACCTACCTGTAATTCCCTGTGCTACCATAAAAGTTTATTTTCTCACTCATTTTGTTTTTCAATTTTTGATTCGACTGTTTTCATAGTTTGTTCTTGTTTTAACTAAGTGATTTAGTTTTTTTTTTTATTGTTTAGTATTTTTTTTTTTTATGTAGTTTTAATTCGTTTTTATGAAAATATTCCTTATGACAGAGAGAAAAAGAGCTAATATACTATTTCGTTTTACTCCTCTTTGGAGTTCTTAAAAAAAATTGTTCTTTCTTCTTAATGTGAAATCTGTACCTCGGAAACTATTGGTTTTAAATTGTTTATTAGAGGTTTTATCAAATTTACCAATATCTGTTTTCTAATAAAATTTAAGTTTTCTTGGTGGATTTACTTTATTTTTTTGTATTTCTAAGGTAAAAAATGGATCATTTTACTACTGAAAATAACGGGTATTTTTGTTGGAGTTTTTTAATAGTTTAATTAACCGCCATTTTTGAAAATGTTGGCGAGGTTCTTTGTGCCTGGAGTGGAATGTACTTTCATAGTTCACATTTAAACCTTCTCCTGAAATGAGTTCCCATTTTAATATAATAGAACTACGAGCCATCTTGGCTCTAGGACTATGGGACTACTGCGGTGTTACTCTACCTTCACTTCTATTATGTTGGAGAGATAAAAGTATAGGCTTGGATTCCTCTCTATTCTCAGCTTCCGAACTTCGTCATCTTTAATACTTTCTTCTCCTTCGCTATTCCGCCTCCCTTTAGCCTCTCTATAGTAAAACATGACAGCACTTATTAATTATTAAGTATACGTATTTCGGTTTTGCCGTTCCAAATCCTGTACCTCGCATGTGCCTGACAGTTTGATGTAATTTCTTAATCATATTAAAAAAAAGTCTATCATATTATTCTTTATAAGAAAATATAATAGCACTTTCAAAACTTTTGATTGGGCTTTATACATAATATAATAAAATATTTTAGTTATATGTTTATTGGAGTTTTACTAAAAATAAATTACATACAATAACTGGTTCTAACATGGCTTCTTGTTTCTTGACCTACTTTTAAGTTTATAAACTTTTATTACCTGTACGTATACGAAGTACTACTTAGGCTTTAAAGTAGGTAAGACCCATTCTTGTTTTGTACATGTGTTGGTCCTGACTGGTTCCGGATATATTTTTTTCTCATTTTGTACTTAATGTAGGAGAATAATGCATCTACTAAAATTGTTCTAAATAATGAGTCTTTATTTTATAAAATACTTAAATTCATTATATAGTTTTTATCGCAAGCATTGACTTTCACATAAAGACTTACCGTAATATATCCATGTTATATAAAAAAAATCAGAGATTAAAAGTTAATTAAAAATATGAATAAATTGCAGGTATGAATTGATATTATATGTAATTTTTCTTTTTAATTTCAAATTTGGTTTCTCTTTTATCACTGTCGATTTTCGCCTTTATGTTCTTTGATGATTTGTATTTTGATTATCATACTGTCTTATTTATTCTTTGAAATTGTATTCAATTTCGAAATTATATCCAATATCTTCTTAATTAAAAATACAATACCCTCTTTCGAATTAAATCTAAACTCCCTTTTTTTTATTTGAAAATTTACGGTTTCGGGAAACCTGGTAACCGAAAGTCTGAACTGGATAAGCCCCCACAATATAAGCACTACTTGCGCCCGATGGGGCCAACAGCAAAAGCTACCTTCTCTAGCGCTCTCTGTGGGGAGAATAAACTTGTGCATGAGGGAACCATTTATTTTTTCTACAAGTTGTATTATTTCTTTACTTATATTGGTAAAAATCAAACATGGGTGAGTAGACATCCTGGAGTGCCTCCCAGCGCGAGAGAGAGAGAGAGAGAGAGAGAGTAGTAGGAATGCGGAGACGAGAAAGGAAGCATGGAGTAAGTCAACATAATTCAATGTAGTTCACAATATCCATCATCATCATCAAGAGGCAGTTTTTGTAGATCCATGATCAACATTAATTAACTCTTTTTAACAATAAATGTTCTATTTTTGCCACCCCTTCACCACCTGTAACTTATGCAATAGATTTTCTTTTCAGTTAATCATGTTTTATTTCTCATTACCATCAATTATATACAGTCTACTACAATTTCAACCAGCCAGTCAAAAGAGATACTGCGCCTGGCCTTAAATTGAAGGCGCGCTTCATACATTTACAGTCAATATTAAATTTTATTTTACTTTGATGGAGTTGAGCTTTGGGGCTCCATTAAACCTTCGAATTCCTCTCGTATTCAATCCTTACAATCCAAAATCCTTCGTAAAATCCTCAATGCTCCTTACTTTGTTACAAATAAAATCATACATAAAGACCTTAATGTTCCCTATGTAACCGATCTAGCCCGAACCAGATATCACTCCTTCTATTATAAACTATCTAACCACTCAAACCCCCTAGTTTCTAATCTTGCATCCTCTTCCATTCCTGACAATCCTCCGAGGCGCCTGAAAAGAAGATGGCCACGAGACCAGCTTATGTAAAATGTCATTAGAGTGCTACCAATGGATAGTTTCACTACACGCCTGTAACACTCCAATTTAACTTAGATCAGATTTACTAAATTTATTATAATATACAGTTGTAAATAGCAAAAAATAAATATTTAAGAAAAAAAAATTTACTATGAATAAACTTTCTCAGTAATTCAGATCTCCGTTGGTTTTATTTAGTGACATTTAAATTACCATTTAATGTTAAATAATGCTAAGTAAAGACATTAGTATATTTATTATTATTTTGGAAAAAAACTCAATTGTTGATTTCTGAAAACTACCGCAATTCGTGGCCTTGGACAATTAAACGAGTTCTATTTAGAAACAAGTGCTTATACTATTCTTCATTACGATAATCTCCATTTGTCTTAAAATGGGCAATGACTCATTTATCTACTCATGTCTTCAGTCCTTAACGTGAATGCTATTGGTCATTATTTTTACTAGTAAACAGTTCTTGATATTTCTGATTGATTATTCAATCAAGTTGTATAATTAATCTTTATTTTATTAAAAATGAATGTTAATGTTTATTTTCAGTTCGTAACAGCAATTCATTCTTTAGGACTATTTATTAATACTGACTGTAGTTTGTTGTTTTTATGCAGTGTTTATTTGTCAATTCTTTCTCTTATTTATATGAAAATACTACATTTTTTCTATATTTTATACAGTACTGATGTTGTTGTTGTTGTTGTCTGGGGCTTAAGGGCGCAAAACCCTGAGGTCATCAACGCCCATGTTTCGTGCTTTATATTTTATTTCTATAATTCTATTTCACTTTAAATAATTTCGAGAAAAAAAAAAAAAAAAATTAAATAATTAATTCTGTTGGTATTTTTTTTTATTATGTATAACAGATTTTCTGGTTTAAATCTTATTCAAAAGGCCATTCCTTTTTAAGAAAACTAAGACCATTTCCACGTTCTTCTGGTCATCATTCAGAGCATCCGATACACTCGGTCCTACTCCCAATCTACTCAAGTTCGCAGAATAAAAATGGCATTTTTCAAATATATGACTGATCGTAAGTATACTGTTGCAGTATTGACATTTTGGAGGTGGCTGCTTACTGATCAGATACAGTACTGATGTTTTATTCTGTTTTTATTTCCAATTTAGTCTATATTCTTTTGAGAGTATTCATGAAATAGATTCTTGTCACTGACCTAGGAGTCATCGTTGTGTAAAGCTGGATAACCGTGGATTTATTATTGGAGAGGCTTAGGTATTCAAATATTATTCTGAAGCTTCCCAGCTCTCTAACTCTCTTAACCTTTCCATAGAATTCATTCTTCCTAATATTTGCCACTACTCCATTCTGATGGTATGTAAGTTTTAAACTGAATATCTAAAAATAAATGAAACCACAAAGTGCTTATAGATATCAGTGTATATGTGGATTGCTAGGATTACAATGTATTATTATGGAATTTTATAAATTGGTTTAATGGTTAAACTTCATTCTCCTTGTTTATAAACTAGCGGTTATACATTAAAATCATTATTGTCTTGTATTATGAAAATTAGTAATAAAGAAAGAATGTGGTAATGACAATCATGATTAAATTGTACTCAAAATGGAACCTCATGGTTTTTCTTCATAGCTCTTCTATCGAGAGATTTTAGCAGCTAATGACCCATTGGGTTAGATATGAATTTTAGAAAATAAATAAAAATCCGTTTGTAACAGTTAAAAATTCTGTTTTATAGCCATGAGTCTATCTTATGAGTTCGGGATAATTCGGCGTTATTATTTTGAGAAAATTTCAGAAATGTCCGTAGAATTGAGTTTTTCCCTTTATTTATATGTTCGACACCTTCATTCTCAATCTTTCTATTTTTATTATTCTTAAGTAGGCCCATGAACTTATTGTATTAGTTCCCCCTCCCCCTGGGATGCTTCTTAGCTATATAGGTCCCGAGACCCCTTATTACATTAAATGTGTTCTTGGTAACACGTCATCAATCGCTAATGATTTTCCGTAAATCTCCCTCATCCTGCCACAGACATCGCAGAGGCTGCCACTACTTTCTAAAGGGGTCCACCTAATCTCAGAACTCATATTTTCTGCCCTATTTCTAATCTTTTCGAATTTTGAGGATTCGAAAGGAAAATTTTGAGGTTCTATATTGGTATCACCAACCATTTATAATAATTTTGTGATGCAAATACACCTGCATGAAGCATATACAACACATAATAGATTAAAATAAATAAATATGCAATATCTGAAGAATTATAAACTCTTAGATTAGTTAAACTAAATTATAAATATGTTAAAAAATATTAATTGGTTAAAAAAAAAGAAAGTCAATTAGTCAAAATTACATGCAAAGTTAAACATGTATAAAAACGCTAAAAATTTGAAAATATAGAACAAGATTTCTTTTTCATCATGCTCTTATCCTGTCAATGGCATTTTTTTTGTCATAAAAATAATTATATTATATTTATTTTTATCATATTCTTTTGACCTATTAGCTATCTTTCACATAAAATATAACACTATTTTGATATTTTAAATAGTATGTTTTTGTTGATATTTTGTAATTTATGATATCTCTCCCCTCCCCCCCACCAGTTTAATTAGCGCTGCGGGAATGTCTAATAGATAAAATGATAGACCAAAGTGTTGGAATTGCGGAGATTCGCTATTTATCTGAGCCTTAGAAATCTTTTAGAATTCAACCAGGGCTGTTTTTAAATGAGGCTTTAGGAAAAAGGACATTAAGCCAAGGAAATAAGGTTGCCGCTGCGGTACTTCCACTTTAAACCGAAATACTATAGCTTTATTTTTTTCCACTCCGAGCTAGTTTTAAACTTTGTTCCCACTCCTCTTGCATATTTTAAAATAATGGCGAGGGTTTTAAAGTTTTTTCATTTAGATTGTGTGTAGCGTTTTATTGCTTTTAGTTATTGCATTGTGAAAATATTTGAATCTTGTTTACTTTTATATTTTTTTTTTCTGCTCATGCTTATATTGTCCAGTGAATATAATATTTATTCTTTTCATAGGATTAAATAGTTTTGATTTTTGCTGTTCTATTATTAAAAGCCAGACTTCTAGAACTTTTTTGAGTCCCCCCTTGAAACGTCGACAAAAATGTGTGTGTTATTAAAAAGTTCGATTGTCACTATTGGAGGATGGGTAAGTTAAGGGAGGGTTTCTTTAGAACGCCTTTATGTCTCTTCCTTCGGTTATATTAATTCCATCGCACCATTCCCTCCTAATTTTATTAGAGGTGGTATAAAGAAAATCTAAATCATAAATTTACAATTCAAAGATAATATAATATACTGGAAGATTATTGATTGACCGTGTGTAAGATGAAAGGAATATGGTCCGGGTGCGGTAAAAAAAAACTCCAATAGTAGAATTATACTATTTTATTGAGCCAACGTCTGATTTGATTTGTGTTTTTTTCTTTTTACATCTCTTTATTTGTATTTCCTTTAATATTTCTTCTCTTATCTATCTGTTACTATTACCCTTTTCATTTACTATTTACAACCTTTAATTTTTCTTATTATATCTTACTTTTTTACATTTTATACCTCTGTTATTTTAAACTTATGTTTTTTTATCTTTTTTTTTTTCCTTTTGTAACTATGTGTTTGTATCTTTTTTAGCCCTGACGAAGCCCTGCAACGTGGGGCGAAACGTTGGCTCAATAAAATAGTATAATTCTACAATTTGAGTTTTTTTGACCGTACCCGGACAATATTCCTTTCATAATATAATATATAATTAATATAAGGTATTAATTATCCCCAAAACGTTAATTGTCAAAAGTCCTGTTATATCTTCTTTATAATAGCGATTATATACTATTTTTAATTTTTCAAAACAATTTGGTGCGTTTATAAATAGTTTTCAACATACCGATTTTATCTTAAGGATATAAAATTTGTTTCGATTTTCCTCCCAATAGTTCTTTCGTGATCTATACCTAAAAATAAATTAACGCACCTATTACTTAATAAAAATACTCTAAAACGAGAGAAATTAATAAGATAAAATTTTCATGCTATACTTACAGACAAAAAAAAAATTAAAAACCAGAAAATAAGTATATACCTAATTAACAAAAAAAAAATTGAAGTTGAAATACAAAAGACATGTCTAACACAAGATAGAAAATTCTGAAAAATGTTTTTCACCTCATTTGTGGAGAATCAAATAGGATTTTAGGCGAAACTAGCTCATTTCTATGAGCTGCGTCACTATTACGAGTATTTAATAACGGTTTCAAGAATTATTGTAGATACAGGTTGTTACATAGTGTCAGTGAAACTGGATTGGGATCTCGAGTAGAAATGGGACATTGAGTTCAAATTGTAATTGTTTGATACATAATCATGTAACGCTCGAGGGCGATAAATTAAAAGGGTTCCAATATCTTTCAGAATGATTTTTGATCCAAATTAATTAATTCCATCGCACCATTTCCCATAGTTCAGAGAATCATAATTAAGAAATCAATTTAGTTCAAAATAAATTTAAATTAAATTAAAACTAATATTAATTTAATTAATAAAGATTAAAAATTAGCTTTTATCACTCAGCAAGGACTCACTCATCACTTTCTTGAAGTTCTAAAACTCTTACTTATTTGGAACTTTGTCTAACAAATTAGGTTCCCATTATTTTTGATCGAAAAATTATTATCAATTGAAGAGGCGAGATCATTTGGAATCTCCACCTCTTCCAAGCAGTTCTGGTGAAGGCTAGAATGTCTGGCCGAAATGTTGGAACTAATAAATAAGTCTTTACTTTTTTGTGTTATATCCTGACCGCACCCCCAACCATCTTCTTATACATATTATCAATATTCAACATTCTTCTCATCTTTATGGAAGGTGAGATGTTTTACTTATACGGGAAGGCTAGAGGAGAGGACAGGATATGGAATCACTGATTTCAAAGAAACTTGTTTCGTGAAACTAGGTTGAAAAACAAGAGATACATAATCCAGGGTTCTTGCCGATGTACTTACGGAACCTAGAAACAACTTCTTATACATAATTTATAATTTTTTTTTCTAATGCCGGTTTAGCTCTACATGTGGTTATTATACAGTATTCGATAATCATAAAAAATACAATAACTTCAACACGCCGCCAAGAAAACCGGTCAAAACCTTGTAATTATGAGAGATAGTTGACCGTGAATGACGTACGAGGAGAAGATGGTTGGGGGTTCGGTCAAAGTGAAACACAAATAAGTAGGTGTAACCTATTTAATCGTGCCAACGTTTCGGCTAGAGTTTCTAGCCTTCTCCAGAGCTGTTAGCTTGAAAATCAAACGTCTAATGGTAAAACCCTTGATTTTCGTAAATAAATGAGAACCAAAGACATACAACTTTTTTTTTTTTTTTTTATGTGAAATTTTTGTTTTTGTTTTTAGTACGTTTTATTTATTGATATATATTACAATCTGCCACACAGTTGTGGGCAATATGTAATAATGATGAATGATCACATTCACACTAAGTCAAAATAAATTAAGAATATAATAAATAAATGAATGAAAAAAAAATCTCTCTTAAAACATATACAAACAGAAGAATAAAGAAAATGGCCATAATCAAAGTATATGTATAAAAAAAAAAAATAAATAAAATAACATAATCTCTAGCCACATTTCCACTCTAATATATAACACAATCATCAATCATAATATATATATTGCACAATCGACCTGGGTATCCCCGAGTCCACTCAATCCTCCGCGTGCGAGGGATAGAGCAGAGCTCAAAAGATCCCAGTATCACTGCTGATAGTGAAGAGAATGTAGAGGTCAGGACCCAGGACACTGCCTTGGGGAACTCCTGCCTCGATGGGGTAGTTTATTTGAAAGTATACTTTGAAAAACAAGCCAAGAAATTTCTAATTCTTAATTTATATAAAAATTAGTTCAAAGGTTTCATAGGACACTAAAAGCAAATATTGAATTTCCTTCTCACCTCCTCCCCCCACCCCAAAAAAAAAGAATACAAGAAACATATTTTAATTTTTGTAATTTTTAATACATATAAACTCATTTAATACGGGCAATAATGCTTTGTTCTTATTCTTCATAAAAAACAAATAGAATGCTAAAAAATCTAAAATTATATTAAATAATTTATTTTAGGTTCCAACGCCGCATCAGGCTCCAAGGGGTCTTGCTTGGAGGCTTATATTTTTCGAGCATCACCAAAATGATAATTAAAATCGGTGATGCAACATCTGTAGCCTCCTCTCGTAAGTAGTGTGTATAATTTTACAATAAGTCGTTCAGTTTCTTAACTTTTATAAAGGAAAAAATATAATACACACTATTATGATTAAAAAAAATTATAATCCACACGATTTAAATTTTTCAGCTCTACAGGAAAGTCTAAATTTCATTACTTTTATCCTTAGAAACCATTTATTCTAATACTGTCAAAGTTAAAGGGGACCTATTGAATCGTAAGAAAGTTGCCTTATTGAATCGAAGGTACGGAGGGAATCTCAATTAAAGATTAAACAGAAGATGCCTTGGGAATGGTAAGGAAATGAGACAATTAATTCCAATTAGTGTGCAAATATCTCAATGGGGACATCGGCTCTTTTATTTCTACTCACTGAGAGTTACCTTCATCACCCCTAATTATTTATAAGGTTCAATAAGAAAACCTATCAATGTCTCCATGTCCTTCAATGTTGTCCTAATTAATTTGCAATTCAAAAGAGAAATCAGGAGTGAAAAGCCGAAATAGGTTTCTCGGAACAGGATTTCCTGCCGGCAACTCCTCCAATGTAGTTTAATTGGAATTTAAAAATAGCAAAATATAATGAAGGCATGCTGTTAATATCGCGGAATCAAATATTAATATAAAGTGGGAGAAACTTGGCCCAAAATATATAGTACTGAAGCCATATGTATAAAATCCATCTCATAGAACATGTATCAGCAAATAATTTAAAAAATATTTTTATATCACACATCTTAAGCCCTTACTTATTAGTTCATTAGTTAAAAATCTTCATTGCGTTTAGGCTAAATGCCTAAACGGTGAATCCCTGTGTGACAATTATGGTATACGAAATTTATCATCATAATGCGTCAAATGAGAACCATAGCATATTAATTCGAATAAGTAGTATGTATTAAGCCTTTAGCCGTCGTAAACAAAAAAACGAAATACGCCGCCGTTCTTACTCCATCAGGACTCAGTAGACCTCTTAAAATAAAAATATCGGAAATCACAAAAATTAAAATATGTTTCTTGTAAATTAGAACTAACAAATTTTTTTTTTTGGGTGGGTGAGAAGGAAATTCAATATTTGCTTTTAGTGTCTTTTGGGACCTTTCAACTAATTTTTATATAGATTAAAAATGAGAAATTTCTTGGCTTGTTTTTTAACAGTATTTTTTTTTCTCGATGGCCCCCCATTTCGAAATAAATTCATAACTCCTCACAGTGTTTTCTAAATTCAATGTAACTCCAACTATTGGCAAGCTAAATTTCCTTTCTTCCAACCCATTCAATATATTTTAGACTTTATGCCTTTGTGTTAGAGAAAAATTACTTTCAAATATAAAAAAAAAAATTTTAAATATCTCCGGTTCTAATTTATTTACGAAAATCAAGGTGTTTACCGGTTTTCGTGGCGTCGTGTTGTAGTTATTATAATTTTTATGATTATCGAATGCCGTATAATAACCATTAAATACGTGTTGAGCTAAACCGGCAATTGATAAAGAAAAAATAATTATAAGTTATGTATAAGAAATTGTTTCTCGGGTCCGTAAGTACTTCGGTAAGAACCCTTTTACTTTTTAACCTAGTTTCTTTGAAATCAGTGATTCCATGTCCTGCCCTCTAGCCCTCCCTTATAAGTAAAACAAAAAAAAATTGTTGACCGTTAATAATATATATAAGAAGATGGTTTGAGGTGCGGTCAGAATATAAGACAAATCAGTAAAGACTTATTTATTAGTGCCAAAATTTCGGCCAGACTTTCTAGCCTTCATCATGGCTACTTAGGAGAGGTGAAGATTCTAAATGATCTCGCCTTATCAATAATTGATAATAATTTTTGGATCAAAAATCATTCTGAAAGATACTGGAACCCTAATTTTTAGATAAAGTTTCTAATAAGTAAGAGTTTTAGAACTTCAAGAAACGCTTTTCCTTCATGGGTGATAAAAACCAATCTTTAATGTTTATTAACTAAATTAATATTAGTTTTAATTTAATTTAATTAAAATTTAATATTAACTAAATTGATCTCTTAATTATGATTCTCTGAACTATGGGAAAAGGTGCGATAGAATTAAATAATTTGGATCAAAAATCATTCTGAAAGATATTGGAACCCTTTTAATTTATTGCCCTCGAGCGTTACATGATTATGTATCAAACAATTACAATTTGAACTCAATGTCCCATTTCTACTCGAGATCCTAATCCATTTTCACAGTCACTATGTAACAACCTGTATCTACAATAATTCTCGAAACCGTTATTAAATCCTCGTAATAGTGACGCAGCTCATAGAAATGAGCTAGTTTCGCCTAAAATCCTATTTAATTCTCCACAAATGAGGAAAAAAAACTTGTTTCAGAATTTTCTAGCTTGTGTTAGACATGTTTCGTGTATTTCAACTTCAATTTTTTTATTGTTAATTAGGTATATACTTATTTTCTGGTATTTAATTTTTTTTCTGTAAGTATAGCATGAAAATTTTATCTTATTAATTACTCTCGTTTTAGAGTATTTTTATTAAGTAATAGGTGCGTTAATTTATTTTTAGGTATAGATCACGAAAGAACTATTTGGAGGAAAATCGTAGAAACAAATTTTATATGCTTAAGACAAAATCGGTATGTTGAGAACTATTTATAAACGGACCAAATTGTGATTTCTCCTTGTTTAAGATTTAAGAGAAAATTGTTTTTAAAAAATAAAAATAGTATATAATAGCTATTATAAAGAAGATGTAATAGGCCTTTTGACAATTAGAGATAATTATTACCTTATATTAATTATATATTATATTATCTTTGTATTGTAAAATTATGATTTATATTTCCTTTATACTACCTATAATAAAATTATTTGTATGTGTAGTTAATGAAGGATTTGTGGTTTTGATTTTTAGATTAAAAATATTTAGATTTATATTGATATTTACTAGAAATATAAAAACAGTCAATTGCTTTGCTTACTTATATTTTTTATTGGATCTGAACTAATGTGGATAGTTTTTTTGCCATTTCTAAAATTGAGGGGTTTACAGTACTACAGTAGTTCATTAAAAGTTTCGTAAATTAAAAAAAAAATGATCTCCAAATTCCGCTATAACTTTTTTTAAAAATATATTTCTCACAAGTAAATATACTGGATCTGCTTAAACCCATTTCCTTTCTCAAGTCGCTTCTATGCTATGAAAGTTGGTCCTAAGGTTGTTTCAAATGACGGATCGAAACGCGAATGTTCAGCTGGTATTGTATTAGTAGCTTTTAGTTTTACGCTCGGCCTCACGATGAGTCTAATCATCGTTCTGTGTTGTGGTTGGAAGCATCCTGAAGCAGTGGCTACAGAGTGGAGGAAGAAGCTTAAAAGAATGGAGTTTAGATACTCAAAATAATTCATCCACTGTATGGAATGAACAAGTATAACTAAACTAAACGCTTCATAGATCATTAATTATTAATAAATTACATTATATTCACTGTAGGAAAATAAAATGCTATATTTTAGAAGAAAAACTTAAATCATTCTGTCATTTAATATCCATTATATGACGTGTACACTGTCTTTTGCTGAAGGTGTCTAGATGTTGAATACTGAGGATAGTTATAATAGAAAATCTACTCTGATGTATTTCTGGGTAAAGGTTGCATCCTTGTCCGACCATTAACTTGGAGTAAATGTTGAAACTCCATTTGTAGATCGTTAGAATGAGCGATATATGAATTTATACATATATAGTTTTATTTATTTTACTGAAAATCCTGTCTAACTTGAAACAGCCAAAATTTTTGCTACCTCCTATTCGCTGCAGAGCCCTCAAAGTTTTTTATTACGGCTTCATTATCTGGTTGAGCTGATTAAGTTCTGTAAACATATGATCATATCCTACATTAAGTGTTGTGCACATATACTTTACATAGCGGACTGAATCCATTTGTTATTTCACTAAATCTATTATTGAAAGTTGATTGGAAATATTAATAATAAATACTTATGAATTTGATATATAATTTTAATTGCTTACTAGTTTTCTCTTTTACATCTGTAGATTTTATGATTTGTTTTTGGATGCTTTATATCACAGTTGTTTTCCTTATGTTTCATTTATTCTTCAAAATTGCATTCAATTTCAATCTCGTATCTCATATTTTTCCACTATATTAAAAATGCAATCCCCTCTTTCAAATGAAAACTCAACTCCCTTTTTTATTTAAAAATTGACAGTGAATATTAAATTTTCTTTTACTTTAAATAAATTTCTTCAGCGGTTCAGATGTAAATTGGTTTTATTAATCAAGCGTATGAACCAGTTATACTAATAGTAATATATTTAAAATAATAAACAGTAATATTAAAATTTTGATGATGACAATTAAAGACATGATCTAATGATGTCATTTTACAACAATATAGATCTGAGAGAAATTGAATTATTCCTATTTTAGACTTTTAAAACTCAATTTTGGAATCCCGAAAACTACTAAATTTTCTTTTACTTTGAATAAACGTCTTCTGCAATTCAGATATTGATTTTATTAATTAACGTTTAACATTTATATATTGATTCAATATCGAACTAATGTAATTAAAGGTGTTATGTTATTGACATATAAATGTAAGAAAAATTTTAAAAAATTCTAATTCCAAAAAAATGCCACAATTTAAGGTGTTGCAAAATTGAACCAGGTACTTTTAGGAAAGGAGTATTTAAAGTATTCTTAATAGCCAAAATCTCTATTTTTTCCTAAAATTTCACATAACGCCCTCATTTACTCCTAATATCTTCCATTCTTAACATGAATCTTATTGTATTCGTAGTTACATTATATCTCTCTGATATACGAATGTTGATATTTCTAATTAATTATTCCAAGTTGTGTAATTAATAATTATTTCAAATTGTTTCTTATAGAAACGGTTAACATTCAATGATAAAATTTAAATAATTTATCAGATTTTGTATAATAATTTATCAGTAAATTTGTATTAGATACATTATGTACATAAAAAATAAAATCTTTAAAATTAACTTCAGTATAAATTGCACTCTCCGAGGGGACGTGATGGCTATTTTAATTATTAACTGGTTCTCTTTTAAGTTACTAAATAATGTAGAAGATTTTGTTCTTGTTAGCCTTCAAGGTGAGCTAATAGAATCGTTACAGAGGTGCCTTTGTATTTTATCTCTAGTAAATTTTTGTTTTAATTAGTAGGCTGCTTTTCGTCGGTGTTGTTTTTCAGATAAAGTAATATAAAATAATGTGGATAATAGGTTTGGAATTATTATTAATAGGTGAGGAACCTGTAATTACTTGAATCCTAAAAAAGAAGTCGTTAAATTTTTTTATCGTCAAATGATTGAGGTTCTTTTCATTTTACTGTTTTGACACTTAATTGATACATACCAAAAATCTTTCTCGACTATTTTTTTATGATTAACTTAAATTTTGATACATTCGTTCCTCGTCAGATTTTACTTGCTGTACCACAAACATTATTGGGCCAACAGAAATAAAATGGGTTTGTGATTTTCCTTATACTGTCTACTTTAAATACGTGTATAATTAATTTTTCTAAAAAAAAAAAAAAATATTGATTTTTCATTAACAAAAGTAGCAAGAAAAAATTAAAATTTTCGACCACGTGTATCTCAAATATTGTTGGGTATAAAGAGACAAATATAGTTTCTTAATAGTAGAGCTAATAGTCACATTAAAATTATAGATTATCACATTATAATTATTATAAATTATACACAGTAAATTTGTCCTTGTGGGTATAAATTGACAAAACTGAAAAAATTTCAAAACGTTTGTGGTTTTTTGAAAATTCTAAGTGATCCAGAATCCAGGATTATTTATTAATCTTTTTATTTGTGTTTTAACTTCTATATTCATTTAATTACTTCTTTTAACTAAATTTATATTTGTTTAAATCTATATATTAGTTTTTTAAATCTATTTAGTTAAATAGGGGGGGGGGATAGTCAAAATGTATTGTATTTAGTGTATATACGAGATAGTATAGATGATTGATTGTAAAAGTATAGGGTAGACAAAATAATTGTTCTTATATAATGTAAATATATGTAGTGTATATATGTCCGATCATGACATAATTGGTGTGCTGTGTTATGTAGCAACCCATTTCTTTCTCTATTTTTTTTTTATATATATGTTTATTTTTATTTTTTAAAGACACATTGGTATCAATATTATAAATGTTGTTATTGTTTTCAGATGAGCTGTTCCGTTTAGGCCCTTCGTCTAGTTACTAATGAAGGTATTTAATTTGTTGGCAGTGTATGTGTAATAAACTGATCTTTAGAAAAACATTTATTTCATTTTTACATAGCCTTTGAATAGCTATCAGAAACAAATGTGTTGGGGACGTGTGGTTTTTTTATAATGGAATTTATAAGCTTGTTATTTAAGCGGTCTATTATGTCAGTTAATTATATTTTATTCTGTATTTTATATTTTTTTTAAATAGTTACAACTTTAATTCGTTTGATGTAGTGTCATTTCTATTGAGCTTTTGGCCACATGAAGATAATATCGATGGCTTACTTTAGAGTGGTGTTAATTAAATTTTGACTTACTTAATGAAACATACTATTAAGGGTTCTTCCTTCTAGAAAAATTACAACTTTTTCTATTGATTTTATGACTGATCTGATTTAGATGTTATACCAAAATCTATTCAGTCTAAAAAATAATTAAAAAGTTCTAAAAGAGACAACCTTTAATTGCATTTTTCGTAAAGTTAGTAGAAATTTACTTAGCACAACTGTGAAGTACTGTCTTAAACATAGTTTTTTTTTTTTAGTTTCAAGTAATAAAATTTATCTTGTTTTAACTTTATCATTTTTTTTCTTTTTTAAGTTCATGTTTATAAACTATTGACCTGAAATCAACGAAAATTCGTGATATCGTTTCGAGCAAATTAGAAATCAGAAATACAATCGTATCGATTTCTGCGGAATTTCGTGATATTGAAAATTTAATTAGAAATATAAATTGGATTTACTTTAATTTCATTCACGGTTTTTTATGAATAATCTTGTTTTTATCCGTGTTAATAAAGTTGTTAAGGTTCCTAAAAATAAAACTAATTTCTAACCGTCCTCATAAATCTTTCACTTTATTTCAACTAGTTATTTATTAGTATCCTTCAGAAGGGTATGCCATGAGAGTAGGTTTGCTGCACCGAATATATAAGGTTGCAATTGCGTATGGTTATGCTTTGGATGGATGGTAATTACGTACTATTGGCATATCGAATAGAATTTGAAACATTTTAATTAACATCTATCTAATATCTATTTATATTATTACATTTTTGAAATAAGTGTATACCTTAACTAATGTTAGATAATGAATAATTTTAATTTGTGTTTGCATCGTTCATCTTTATGAAGAGGATTGAATTTTTGATATTCTTCAAACCTCAACCGTTGCATTTTTATTTAAACACATGATGACCTCGTGATTTTGCTTCCATTGCAGTCTTCCTTATTCTCCCGTGAATTCATCTTTAACGACCTTGGTTATTCTATGGTTTACTTCATTTTCAAATACCGTTCCACATTAATCCTCTTTAAGCATAAGCGGTTACACTTCTCACCCAAAGAGTAGGAAGAAAGGAAAAACGTTCACTCTTTTTTTTTTTAATCTCTTGAAAGTTAGTGAGAATCAATTAATTAATTTGTGGTGGTAAGATAATATGTTGTTTCCCTTAAATTCGTTTCCTTTAGCAGCGATGAAATCCTCAAAGAAATTATTTATCGAAATAAATAAGGATAAAAGTACCTAGAATATACTAGAAAAGAATATTATTACGGTGATATATGTTAAATTAAGTACATGTGAATATGTACAGAAATTTAAGCTTCTGGTGTTTACTGTAAAAAATTAAATTAAATTAAAACTGGCAATGCTTTTTGCTCATACTTTACTATCGCATAGTTTCATCATTCACTCATTCTTTATATAAGCTTTAATGTTAGAATTCCGAAAACTAATGTTCTAAAATCTTGTTATTGACGGATGTAAAACATGGAAGTAATGTGCTGACCCTTCGGGCAGTGTTGAACGAAATATACGTAGAAGCAGTGTATATTGTCGATCTTGAAGATTTAAAGTTGGATATAATTTAGTGGAGATTCAATGGTGGGTATTGTTCATGAATCGGAACCAAACCTCATGGCTCTCCTAATATCTGATTTATTTAGATGTTGTAGAACCAAGGTTCTTAAAAATGCTACGTATTTTTCTTTATATATGTGCAGTCTCCATTTCTACTCTTTAATACATACATTTATTTTTTACAATACAGATAGGATTTTTATTACGTTTTATATGATAAATATAAGCCATATTTGTAAGATACTGAACTATAACTACCAAAATTCTATAAAAAATGGCTTTATGTGAAGATTCTGTTCAGGAAGAATATACCTAACATATAAATATTCGAATATAATGGGGAAAGATAAACGGGATACTAAACGAAACGGAGAAATCAGCAGACTGAAAGGGCGACGATAAGGCACAAGAAAAATGACATGGAGGGTAAGAAAGTGGGAGGAAGGGGTGGAATCAGTTTTTATTGAAATGAGGATGTGAAGGGGGCCCGGGGTTACGCCCCTCGGAAACCTTATCAATATACATCCTTCTTTAGGTGTTTGCCCTCCACTCGGCTTTCCGGGTTCCTCTCCCAGATTGGACTCGACCCTCCCACATCTCCCTTCCATCATATAAATAAATTTGTCCACTCGTCATAGGACTCAGTAATATAATTTATGTATCTTAATATTTTTGCTTCATTGATGCGTTTTATAACATTAGAAGTCATAACAATACAAAAAATGTGATATTATAGTTTCATATAAATTCAGTTTTTCATACTGATAGTATAGTATTAACTGAATGAAAATAAAAATACCTATAAATGATTATGATTCTATCTATACCTCTTACTATTCTTAATAGAAATTCAATAACTCTACTAATATAAGTTTTTGTAGTGACGAATTATTATTTTTTTAAATAATAAATGATAACTAACGTTATTGAATTTTTTTTTACTTGAGGGTGAATTTGCTTGCACAATTGCCGAAATCAGGTTGAAACGTTTGTTTTCCGTGTCTGTGTACTTTGACCGAATTCAAACATTTTAGTTCCGTGATGACTGCGGTTTTTTCCCTAATGGTAAGAATAAAGTATCTACTTGAAACGAAGGCAATAAAATCGACTTGAAATTTATATAAAAACAATTATTAATTTATTGTGTTGTATCTGATATTCAGATTGACCCAGTTAACCAATTATCTGTGGCATTTGTTATGGTTTAACATCATTTTGATTTCTTAAACATTCGAATCTGTCGAGAACCCGATTTGAGATTGTCTTAATTTTTATGCTACAGAACCCCCTATTATATTTCGTGAAAATATGAACGTGGTTGAATAAAACGGAGTTCGGTTCCATCGCACAAAAAGATTTAAAGATCAGCCAAAATTATCAAATAAAATTTTTGGGGTG
Organism: Halyomorpha halys; assembly: GCF_000696795.3. Classification (NCBI taxonomy): domain Eukaryota; kingdom Metazoa; phylum Arthropoda; class Insecta; order Hemiptera; family Pentatomidae; genus Halyomorpha; species Halyomorpha halys. The sequence continues at coordinate 580,029 of NW_027106266.1, read as the reverse complement.
GACATATGTTATCGATTTGATCTATATTTTGCTGTACTAAGTTTTTAAAAACCTAGAAGTTTTTCCTTCCACGCTTAAATTAAAACACAATTACTAGAATTAAATAGCATGAAATCATCTGGGTCAACAGAATAAGTATTGCTCCTTTTTTTTTTTTATCATTGAACGGACGGATTATTTTTATACCTTCTCGTTGCTGGACTCAGAGGTTCTGTACAAAAAAAAAAAAAAAAAAAAAAAAAAAGTAGAGCTGGTTGGTATTATCAATGGAAAGACCCGACGTACGTGGCCTCACACTCAACTGATTGACCCTTATCCTACTGGCTCTTCATCTTCCTTTGCCGCGACTCCAGTTTCTTTTCTTTTTCTTTACTTATTCTATGTCTTCTTAACCCACCACTTTGTACCTCCAGTTGCACTGCGGTGTTCATTATCAAACTACTCTCAATGTATTTATATACTTATGTAAAGGGTATAACAGGATAAAGTCGACAAACTCCGGGTGAGACAAATCTGAAATCTGACGACCGGGAACGGGTATCGCGGGAACAAATAGAGGATTTGAATTGAACGTATAAAATACATTGTGTAGCCTGAGCTTTTTCAAATTTCAACTTTTATTAAGCTTTCCAAATGTATAATCTATTTTGTGATTAGCATTCAATTTGTTAAGTAATGAAAAAAAAAGGTGGATAAATAAGGTAAAAGAGCGGGTGTTAATTCCTCTTTACTGGTTTCTTCCAGCTGATACAGCCTTATTTTATGCTTAACTTCCTTCCACTACTTTCCTGCTTACTGGTATGAGAGATTTTAATAAATAAAAAAAAAAAAAAAAGAACTCTGTGACTTGGTACTATAATTTTTGCCACATATTACCCCCTCTTCAATCTTTTCAAGCGTCTTGATTTTTTTTGAGATTTAGTTAGCTTCGGAAATACTTAGTGCTAGTTAATCATACCTGTATTTTTGATTGCAGAGCTTGTTATATGCATTATTAGGATTCTGCAAAAGTTATGCCATAGCAGCGCAGAGAAAATAACCGTGACGGAGCAGTATGCCCAAAACAGGCAGCTTTGGGGAAGACTGTATATGTGTTACTAATGTCTCGTCTACCATTGCACTAAAATGGTTGCATGTCGGTAACTGCATTTATGTACGAGATATAGTGGTCGTATGTGGTTGACCTTAGGCAATTCTGTGTTTCGACTAATGAATATACAGTCATACCCGTGGGAGCAAGTTCACTACCCAAAGATCATGAAGTTAAGTTTAGAAAGAGCGAACAAGAAATAGGTCAAATATATTTTATTATTGGGATTATTTAAAACAGGTTGGAAAATCATATTGGATTATTTTTGTAATGTTGGGGGGATTAATAACCTTTAAAATTATGGGTTATTATTATTGTGAGTCGATTTAATTATGTCTTGGTAAAGTGTTCATCATATTTATATCAAAGGTATATATGATCCATATTTAATGAGGGTGAATCAGCAGTACACAGCTAGTTCTCAATACATGGAAAACGAAAATATATAATCTATTTATTGATTTTAAAATCTATATAAATCTATTCAGCTTGTATAAAACAAGAAGAGAATTCCATCTTTATGATATTAAAATAACTCGTCAGTATTTGATTACTGCTTGTATCTTTCATCGTAATTTGTTTCAGTTCTTTGCAGTCTTTTTGAATATGATCATTTATAAGTTAGCTATAGTTTGTAATGTATCAATAAATAAAATTAATAAAATGCATATTTTAATAATTTTAAATCTAATTGCTATATATATTTTTTCGTTTACACTTCAATAGAAATAGATAGATACTGTTATTCCCCCAAATGTTTACTTAAGAGTTGTTTTGTTCTAAATTTGCATGTTTCAAATTTTATGTTTCCCATGTGTGGGATCTATGATGTGTGCTGTTCGATTTTTTTTTATTGAGAACCTATTTTTAAAATGAGGTATAGAAGGTATCCATTTTTGTGTTTTATCGTATACTAATACACGAAAAGGAAATTATAAAATCATTTGTAAATCTTATTGGATCTGCTTCACAAGTCGTTTGTTCCTTCACAGAATATTTTCTTAAGAATGGCATGTTATTTTTTTTAAGGAAAGATTTACAATTGTCGAGTTGCATTCCATAAGCTCGATTTTCCAATATTCATTTTTTAAAAAATTAAATCAACACCTGATAAAGTGATATTTTCAAAAATCAGTAAAATAGCAAATAAAGTTACAAAATACGTTTGTTTCACTTTCAGCAGTTCGAATAAAAATAGCTTATTGCAAAGTAAAAGTGACAACCACTGATTTTTTTTTGCATACAGATAAACTGTACCTTTTATTTATTTATTTTTTAAAATCTAATTAATTTATTTAAGGTATGGAGGAGAAGAGCTAACAGTTAACTGCTTGCACAGTCTTGTCTGTCGATATCTCATTAGATGAAAATGAGGAGGTTAAGATGGATGAAACAAGTAGCTCGAAGAAATCCATCAGGATGCCTCCATACATCGATGAATGCCAGTATAGTATGCAAGAGGAAACCCAAAAAACCAGATCGATGGACAGAATCAACAAAGTTGCAAAATAGCTGCATGAAGCAAATCGGAAAGCAGTAGCCCAAGATAAGCTGGTGTAGAGAAGGCTGATTCGGGTGGCTAAAGATCAACAAGTTCTATAGAGCCAATCGAAAAAAATAATTATTTTTTACTTCGTGGTCCATTATTTTCTTGAATTCTCCTCCTAAATTATAATTTCAGAGCTGGATTTAACGTGAAGAAGCTTTAAAATACTATAGATACTATTCCTAGCTTTATATTTTTATTATGATTAAAGAACTAATGTTTTAGAATTTTCATCGATGAGGTCTTTTTATTTCTGATGATGCCATGAATTTTTCTGATTTAGTTTTTATATAACTGATCATTATTATAATCATCAAATATGATTTTTTAGTTAAAGAAAATCTAATGTGAAATAAGTTTTTTTCTTTTTTTATTTAAAACAAACGTAGGATTGATAGTTATTGAAAATAGCTTTTTAAATTAATTGTTTTTTTTTAATCATGTTCTTAATTTGCAAACAAATCAAATTTAAATGAACCATTACTGAAGTTAATTCGGTGATTAATACCAGTCAACGACCTCATTATTATTATTATTTTCCTGGTATTGGTATTAATTATTTCCTCATTTATCTCTCCTTTTTTTAAACAATTTTTTTTTGATAACTTGAACTATATTACTCTATTGTGCCCTAAGGTATCGGAAGTTAGACTCTGAAGGGGACAGCACACCGCCATTAAGGAGATTCCTTTTGTCCAGTTCGGTTTGAGATCGTAAAGTTTTAAATCCGTGCACCACCTGCTCTCTTCACAATCCTTTCCGTTTATTGCAGGCTAAAGTAGCCCCCAACTTTCTCTAGTAGTTTGTCAGCTGCTACGAATTCTTTCTTTTTAATTTCCTTTTTCTTTCCTTGAAATTTTCTTTTTGAATTATTTTCCCTTCCGCTTATGGTTTCTCTAACTTTTCTTTCTCTTCTTTACCACTTCTTTACTTTCTGTTAACTTTTAATAATTTCAAATTGTTGCTTTATTGACTTATCATTCTTTGAAAAGTTAACTCACAGAATATTTCATGAATAATTCTGATATCTTCCTTAGATAAAGGATCTAATCCCTTTAGGGATAAAACAGCTTTCCCCGCTTTTAATGTTACTCGCACGTTTACTGTTTTGAAATATCAACTTCTGTTTTAATTGTATTTTTCTGAAAATACCCAATTTGTGCATAAAATTATTCTATAAACAATTTTGAATTATTTAACTTTTAAAATAAATTAAAAATAAAATGCGTTATAAATGAAATTAAATTTTTACATTACAGTTAATTGAATATTATAAAAATCATACTGTTAAATAACTACTGATATACATCCTATCAAATACTAATAATTTATTATTTGTCTATTTTTACCCATAACGTATGGACATTACTCTTTATTTCCCATTGTAGCTATTTTTTGAACCTGTTTTAAAGATTATAAAACTTTTTTTTGTATTATTCCCCTGGGAATAATTCTTACTAATTGTTTCAGATGATTCAGGTAAGCACTGTAGATATTCATGTTTTTGCAAGTTTTTAGTAGCTATTTATAAAGGGAAACCAATTTACGATTTCCGTGTTCCGTATCATTTTAGCGATTGGATGGAAAAAAAAATTGTTGGGAACCCCTTGTATAATAAAACACAAATACAAATTTGTATATCGCTTGTACTCGAATTGATGACGAGATACGATCATCGGCCGGCAACAAGTCCCATATCAGCGAGGACGGAGAAACAAAAAGTCTAGATCAATCAGAGAGCAGGACAGTTAGGAATGAGGAAGGGACAATCCATCTCTCTCCTGCCTTCTCCACAAATATTTACATCATTTTTCGACCTGTGGTAAGCTGCGATTCGAACCATGGGAATTTTGATGAATTTTATTTTAAAGCATGAAAAAGTTGGGTAGTATCTATTAAATGTGTTGGGAGAACGGATATCTTAAATTCAGATATTGGTAGTTTACAATGTCCAGTATGTCATTGATTGGTATGCATCTCATTTTTAAATAATGTTTCCGATATTTTATCATTATTAGAGATTGTATGCATCTCCAAATAATGATACTATACAGGACTTGTTGCCAAATAAAGATACTATATAGTTTGATTTATTTCTCATCCCTACCCTGCTTGCACAATATTCTTGCTTGACCTCAACTATACGATGGTACTAAAACCTTTCAACGTTGTACGCACCGTGTGACTTCGAATTGGTCTGACGTAAGAGATCGCTAGATGACTACAGTTTCTGCAGTACAGAACCAACGTTTCTTCGTTGGCTAAGATATGAATATAATATTATAATACCCTTAATTATATCGAATAATAGTTATATATGCAATAATAATATGCAGGTATGCTCTCCGTTTTAGTTGTTCCTCATTATTTCTTATTCATGTAAAGAGTGGTTGTCTGTTTATTGATTTATTATTTATGGCTATATTTTTATACAATATAATTACCTAACTTTTTCATTTTTTTAATATTATTACTGTCTTAGTTTCCTTTATAGAGAGACAAAGAACTTTGCGTACCAAAGTACTTTTTTTTCTTTCTTTTTTTTTTTTTTCGTTACCTCCTTTATTATTAAATTTATAGAATACGTACATACAAATGACGAATGTATACTAGCATACTACTGCCTTGCTCCCAAAATCCATTTAACAAACGCATAAATAACAAAAAAAAAAAAAAGAAAGAAATTCAAGACGAAATAAGAATAAAATGAAAAAGAATAAAAATGAAAATTTGAATTATAAATTTAATTTAAATTTAATAAATTTTAAACTGTCTAACTGGAAATGACGAAATAAGATTATCATGTATGAGGTTTCTCCATGCTCTCTCGATTAGCAGCATTTATGTGCTAGTATATATGTGTATGTTTATGTTAGTATATATTTATGTGTGGATTGAAATTCTATAATTTAATTGGTACATTTGCATAAATATCTTTGCCTTATTGTTATAAAATGAGTTAAATCTCAATCTTGATTATCGCGAAATACTTAATCCCATCTGAAGTGGAATCTCAATTCCTTTTGGAATTTTCATTACATAGAGCAATGGGATCGAACCGCCTCCGCTGGCTTCCCACTAATATTTGAAGCCGAATTGTTCCTGCTGTTGGTAAGGTAAATAGCAACGCAGGTCGAGGCTCACATTATTACAAGGCTTAGAGCTATTTAATCAAGCCGTGTTTACGCTAAAGTGATTTGTACCTACTGCTATACTATTGCTTCTCTACCTTATTAAACTCTTTTTAAACTTCTCTAAAAAAAATTATTGTTTGGTCCATACCGGCTCCCTTTGTGTGTCAATATGATGTGTATTGTATGTTTTATGAGGTTTTGTCAATTGTTATGAGGTCGTTTGTTTATAATTCTTCCAACAGAAGTTTGGAAATATCAACGGCATAGAAACATTGAAACGTAAAAGCAAATTGCTTTAGAAATTTTAAATTATTTATATTTAAAAAATCACTATTAAGAATTTTAGAATGGGAGTTTGCTTTGTAAATTGAAAAACTCTCCGCCAAGATTCTTTTTCCCTAACCCTTAATTCTGAGACCCAATGCAACCACCAGTACAAGTATCGAAGAGGGAGTAAAGGTTCCAGTTCTAAGAGTCGAAACGTAAGACTGTTGCTAAGACCTCTCTTCTCTTCTCTTCCTCCTTAGTACATTTCAGCGTGGAGGTGCCTCTGTCCAGGCAATCCAAGCCTCTCGATCCCCTGCCAGCACCCTCATGGCATCCCAGCTGTACCCTCTTCTCTCTCCTACTCTGGAGATGTAGTCTTCCATTGTATTCTAGATCTCCCTCCTGATCGTTTTCCTGTTGGTCTGGCCTCAAATTATTTTTTTGGGCCCGTGTCTTCACTCATCGACAGAGATGTCCAAACCAACTGAGTTGTCTCTTTTCAATGGGGAATTTACGATACTTAATAAAACAATGATAACCTATGACAGCCTACTAACCCAAAATAACGTCATCTCATCCATCATTCAATCAAGCGACGCGGGACACGGTGATAGTTTCAGAGTACTTTGTGAACAAACCTACATCTGACTGTCTTAATTCAGAAGAAAGGTCGAGATATGTTAATATTGATAAATAAGCAACAGATAGATCAAGATGTACAATACAGCTAAGTTTTTAATTATTCAAACTCTCATATAGAAAATACCTTTGGCAGACAAACTACTTCCACTGAAAGAACTTGTCCAACATGTGGCCTTCTATTCTAGGCAACAACCTGTATAATTCCCGACAAATTCTTAAAATCGGATCATCTCTTATGCTTGAACACAACTTTGACTGACAAATGAAGAGGGAACTTAGTGTGTTCCTCGCAAAGCGGGTGAAAATGTTCCAAGCTGTCGACATAATTTATCTTTTTGATTTCCTGCAAGAGTTAAAATATTCCCTTCTTTCGGCAGTGTGAAAGCATAAGAGCAAAAAATAAAGTTATTTTTTAAATAAAGCAAAAATAAAATTTTTGTTTATTTTTTTCAGTGTCTATTTATTTATTTTATTTTTTTATAAGTTACATATTTACTAATTATTTAGGCCGGGTGCACACTGAGGTACTGAAACGGAACTGATCAGTGACACGAATTACCAACTAGTATATTTTGAGTCACTGAACAGTTCCTTTTCAGTACCTTTGTGTGCATACGGCCTTATCATTTTACTTATCACTACCTAACAAATTTGGTTCCGTGTTAGTAATCAAATATTAATATTTAATCACAAATTTAGGTGACGAATGTTTTCGATATAGTAATAATCTATATGGTTCATTGTTATCATTTTTAATTTATTAACTTCCTAAATTACAAAATAACCAAGAAAATGGGTTTTTTTCATCTAGGTCTTATCAGCCTTAAAGAATTCCCTGTTGGCGCCTTTAAGACTTGTCTACGTTTTATATCTAGCATTCTTATGAATATACCTGGATAAACTAATTCCTATTAGGTTCCCTCAAGTTGCCTGAGGTTGGAAACTACTAATGGCCCCCATAAGATGCGGCTTGATTCACCACATTATGATTGTTATTAGGCTAATAAGAAACATATCTAACAAGTTTCATTAAAATTCACTTACTCTTTTTGAAAAGTACTGATGAACCCCTTCACATCCCCACAATACTAGAGGAGGCTAAGGAGCTTATATACTCCTTCAGTACTTCTAGTTCGCCGATGAGGATCATAACTAAGTTTACTAATTAAATTTCCGTAACTAACTATGGGTCTTAAGGTTCATTCAACATCAGACTCAGGTTAAAATACTCCCTCGGATAAATGGAATGAACATGCATTATTTCTATCGCACTTTGCTAATGTCTTCATGAAAATTATCTTTAATTTTGTATGCTACTTTTGCAGTCTCTGTCATCCCGTATAAGCAAATGGTATACCTGTCTCACTGTATGCTATACTGTGTGATGTGTCTCTCTACATGCTAAACTTTAAGCTTCTGGATTACGAATGTCCCAAAAAACGTTAACGTCATTGCAACTTTTACTCATTATCACTTTCAGCTGTTCCTTTTCTGAGAAGCTACTAAGACTCCATACCATCAAAAAATTAATAATTTTGTTCTTAACGTCCAACGTTTTTCAATTAGGGCCATGCAAGTGGTGTATAGGTATCGGAAACTGAGGAATGACTGATTGTGCAGACTCGGTTATGTTAGTAGGCAGTCTACATCAGTCTGGTTATTAGAGTGTATAGCCCATTTTAGAATTGGGTCGAAAAGTAATGAGAATGTTCTCCCTACTTCGTCGGTTCCATCCTATAACTGATAGTAGACGTATACTAATGAACTCATCATGTCCACAATTCTTACCGACCACACGGAACCTTATCTCATATTACCAATGGCGATCTATGTTGTACATTTCTTAAGAAGATAGACCCACCGTCATTTCACTGCTATTAACTCCCAACCGTCCTGAAATTTATCAAAATATTTTTCAGACACTCGGAAAGTTTAAAATCTTGCATTAAAATATTTTTCTTGACATTCATTTATTACAATTATTGTAACGTGATCTACATGATGTGTATTATAGCAGTACAATGTAACTATTTAAAGAGGGCCATTGAATCGATATAGTATTTTCCTCTTACATAAATATTAGTTGTAGCAACAGATAAAAAAAAAAAAACTGGACATACTATGTTTATTTATTTTTCCGATTTTCATGTTTGTTTGTTTTTTACTATTGTTGTTTCATTTGTCCATTTGAAATTTGTTTTAGTCTATTCAATATTATTTAAATTCACGATAAGAGAGAATAACGAAATGAATTGTTTACAGATGTATAATTTATTGAAACAATAGGTATTTTCTTTTTAAAATGTCCGTTCACTTTTGTTAATCAAATATTTATATTAAGGTGGTTATTTTATTTAAAAAACACCTTATTTCATGCCACACTTTTTGGTGAATCAGCAGCTAGATCCAGATAGATCCCTATAGATAACTCTATTTCATTTTTACAAAATTAAAACTTTTTAAATATAGAAGATTTTTTATATTATTACATCCACAATCCTGCAGAAGGTTAAAGAAAAACATTTACAAAAAAAGTTTAACTTATGTTATTATTATTAACTCGGCTCCACAACTCTATGTCGAGTCCTGGCCTCCTGCAACAGCCTTCACCAATCATTACGATCTTGTGCGGCCGCCGTCCAGTTCCTCACTCCCATCATGGCCCTGGCATCACCACTCACACCATCACTCCATCGAAGGCGTGGTCTTCTGCGTCTTGATCCATGTAGTACCTGGGCCACTATTTTCCTTAGCAGGTCACTCTCAGCCATCCGAGCAACATGCCCTGTCCACCTCAATCTACTGAACCTCACAAACTGGACAACGTCTAGTTCCTTATATAAAACTTTGACTTAACTTATGTAAAAAAAATAAAACATTCCGCTATTGGTCCGCTATGGATTGGTACATCCGTAAGCCAATAGATTCCGTTAAGATAAACCATATTTATTCAATGATATTTTATTTACTTAACAATATTGCAATTGCAACATTTTTTAGTTCTATGGAGGGGGTTTCGGGGCCAAGTGTCCTAACTAAAAATATGAATTAAGGTCCTCAAAAAAGAAGGTTTGGTTGTTTAGTGGCGCCAAACTTCATTGGTCATCAACGCTATTTATATTTTATTTAATTTTGCTAATATTCGTTAAATTTTATTTATTTTTTGATTTGATTATTTTATTTATTTATTTATTTTTAATTTC
>NW_027106266.1:557547-569367 GCF_000696795.3 Halyomorpha halys | reverse complement strand
AATTTTGAACGTTGAGTCATTTGTTACAAAGGATGATGCTGCTGATTGGTCTGATCAAAAAAGAAGGTATTTCTGTCCCTTTGAAGGTATTTCTGTTAACGCTTTTTTGGGGTATATTCACGTCTAAAGATTTTCATTGTTATACATTGTATAGGTTATAAATAAATGGATTAGTAAGTAATTTTATAAATTAAATGTAAAAATTCATATGAAACAATGTTCAAATTGGTTGGCTCGACACTTTCCTTTAACAGTAGCAGTATCAATGACCTAAATTTGTTCAGGGGAAAGAATAAGTCAAATTTATTTTAATTTTATTTAAAATTGTTATTCTGACCAAATCACCTCCTTGCACACCCATTGGTCCAGTAATAGTACTTACAAATTACTGCATCCGTGACCCTTCATGGGTTGTAGCGGTACAGATTGTTTTATTATACTTATATGTATATGTAACTGTTTTAATGAATAGATGAAAAAATATTTTTTATTTATTTCCCACAGCCCATGGGTGTGTAGTTGTTGATATCAAGGGGTAATGAAAATTTATGTAGGGATTATTTATGATGTCTGATTACGGAGCTCTACAGGTTTCGTGATATCAATAGTTAGTTAGTGAGCATCCTGTTAGTGTAATGTCTGGAATGGGGCGTCAGTACAATGTTGGTGGCTGTTAAAGAATTTGATGTTCCTCCGTGTGATGAATTCGCTCACTGTTGGGAGTTCGTGTTTCCTGTGTATGTGGCCATCTTCGTTCGTTAAAGTGAAGTAAAATAATTTTTAGGTATTAAAAGTATTTACTTAGGAAATCATGTCATTAAATACAGAGTAGATGATATATAGAGGATATTTTTAGTGAAATGTTTAACATTTTTAATTAATATAATTACTAAATAACGTTAATTCATTTTTATTAAAACATGTTGTTAATGCATCTCAAGTCACAAACTATATAAGTTTTCTTACAGCCACATCTTTTTTTTTACATTGTATTTTATTTTGTTCACAAGAACTCTTCATGAATTCTTGACCTCCAAATAAGGATGATTTCCTGCAATCTACCAAATAAATACTTTTAATATCTAAACAATATTATTTTATATTTACACTAAAACAGTTAAGGAATTTGATCAAATCACTTATTTTCACTTGTGCAATCACCCCACAGAGTAGTTATTTCAAAATCTTCCATGAGCTACCTTAAATGAATGAAATTAATTAAACTAAAAGATTGAAATAATAATAACATATTTTAGTACAAGAGCCGGGAAGAAAAAAAGGCAGTTATCTCACCCCAATTTTTGATTGCTTTAATGAAAACTAGTCAAAATGAATGAGTCTGTCTAGTATAGGTAGGGGTAATAAAAAATGGCGGCTGTTTCAAAACCTTAAAAAAAAATTAATTTTTCATTCAGAGCTCTGTATCTTAAAAACTAACAACAGCACTAGAAAATCTAAGAGAACATTATTTAAAGCAGAGTAAATTTGCTGAAATATTAGCTCTAAAAGAGCTATTTACGTCCAATAGTTCTCGAGAATCTACTGAAAGATTAGTTGTTAGTTAATTTATTTTGAGAAATCTATATCTCAGGAAAAATGTGACGTACATATGTCTATTAGCATTCAAATTAAAGCTAGTTTAATGGACTATAAAGAAGTTTATGACCTTTACCTTCGTAGAAATAGTAATTTTCATGATATTTGCTAAAATAAATTGATTTATAGTTGTTCGGACAATAAGTTTGATTTATGAAAAACTTTATTTCAGAAACCATCGGACGCGCTCAAATTAAAGCCAGTTAAATTTACTACAAAATAGTAAATTATGTTTATTTTTGTAGGAGTAGTAGTTTTTATGATATTTGACAAAATAATCTCACAAAATGTTAATTTCTAGTTGTTCGTATAAAATGTTGGATTTTGAAAAAATACATCTCTAGATCTATAAGACGCACATATGTCTGCCAACACTCAAAATAAAGGAAATTTAACTTTCTATAAAGTAGTTTATGACACTTATCTTCGTAGGGATAGTAGTTTTTATGATATTCACATATGAATATAAATTTGGCAAATGAAATTTGTCTGAAAAACTATAATTTTTATAACAATTTATTTTAGCAAATTTCATATAAACTATTACTCCTACGAAGAAAAACATCATTAACTACTTTTTAGCTCATAAAACTAGCTTTAATTTGAGTGCTAATAGACATCTGTACGTCAAATGGTTTTTGAGGTTTTTCTTTTCAAAATAAATTCACTAACTAGTGACTGATCTACTACGTTACGTCCCATACAACATTTTTCTGAAACGTTGCTTTTTTAAAAGCTATATTTCGAAAAATATTTAACATAAATAACTCTATTAGGGCTCATATTTTAGCAAATTTACTTTTCTTTAAATGACATTCTCTGTTGGGTTTCTTTTGTTGTTCCTAATTTTTAAGACATAGAGCTCCGAATGAAAAATTATTTTTTTTTATCGCTTTGAACAGCCACTATTTTTTTATCCCTCCTACCTATACTTGGCACACTCATCAATTTTGACTGGTAATTATACATAGTTTTTTTTAAAGTAATCAAAAATTGGGGTGAGATTACTGCCTTTTTTTTCTCCTCTTGGGCTCTTGTACTATTTGTAAACAATAAATTTGACCCATATATTTACAAAATTACAATTATTACATTCTGTTTTTAATTAAATAATTAATAGATTGAGTATATTTTGCATTGAAGTAGAAGAGCAGGAGCGTGTACCTGTTGGGGACTGAGCTCACCTGGAGTGGTGGGAGTTGCCGACGGGCCCCCACCAGCTCAGTAGCGCGCAAGGACTGTGCCTGGTTGGTGTCGTAGTGTGTGCCCTCTCTGTGTCATTCCTCTTTCAGTCGTCGTAGGGGTAGGATACTTCTCTCGGCTAACGACAGTTAGTATAGTATATGTCTTGTATATTTACTTCTAGTATATACCAGGCCGCTTCTTTCATTAGTATATATATATACGTATATACCCGTCAAACTATAAACCATCTCTTCGTGTTTTAGTCTAGTGTCTATCCTTACTGCTCATGGGATAGAACTTTGAAGATTAATACAATTGCATCCATTGACGTTTTTCTTTAATTTTATTTATCTCGTATTTATGACAACCTGATCATCACCATTACCGTAGCTATATTCCTACTGATATTATTTCTTCTTGGAAAAATGAAATATAAATAATTTTTCATTATTATAGAATTGTATAACGAGGTTAGCTGTATTTTAGTCATGAAATAAATTATACATTGAATTACAGGAAGTATTGTAATAGTTGTATACATTTCTGTTTGTGCGTTTTGCATGTTGTGCACGTTTTGTAAGAGATTATATCACCACGTGTTTTGATAAGGAATCTGTGTTACTCCACATTTCAATGCCGAATTCCTTCTGAGATTGAAACCTATTTTCCCTTTTTCATAACATTCTCACTGTATTATTATTATTATTATTATTATTATTATTATTATTATTACTTATCAATAACTGTGTCTATTATTTGCATTGTGAAATGACTGCGATGCGACAGCATGTAAATGACGCATCTTATTCCTATTGCCTCCGAAGAAACAGTTACTGTCAGCAGACATTCTTTGGCCCAATTTATTGCCCTGAGATTTAGCGCCACATTCCACCGGTGAGGTCGTTATGTTCGGTAACTTTATAATATTCTTCCCATGGAACTTTCATGTATACCGCGGTCACTTTATCTTATTTTCCACTGTATTCGATTAAGGTTATGTATGTATATAATTAAATTATTAATTAATTTACGGGTTTGTTTTTGTTTAATCAATTTCAGTTAAATGAATGCGATTGGATATCGACAGTACAACTCAACTTTGTATGCATTGCATGTATGATAATTGTTTTATACACTTGTTGAATATTCAATATCTAATATATATAATTGTGTTTTGTACTTTTGTTTCGATTGAATATTTCTGATTAAAACCTTAATTATATTACCACCATTAAGTAACAAAGCTGTTTTCATTTTTTTGATTAAGAAAAATTTACACTTATTTAAGCGTTTCCTGAATTTCTCAACTTATTCATTAATTCTCATTTAATTCATTCACTCCTCAATTTATTCAAACCTTTTGAATTAGCAATTTGTAATACAATTAAAAATAGACAGATTTTTTCATCACCTATATTGATGTTATCTTTCCTTTCTCGTAATATTTACAATTCTTGTTAATTTGGTTAGAATGAGGGAGCTATGTTCATAAAGAGAAGTTGTAAATAGAGGAGATACAAAGATGGATTTCGCCTGAGTAACGAAAGATAAGACAATTTTATAGAAAATAATTTATTATAAGTAAGAATGATTATTTGAATTGGGAATGGAATCTAAGAGACGACTCCGCTGGAAGAATCATGCTCTCAAATGATTCATCTAAAAGAATGTTGATTCCCTTCCGATTCTCTATTTTGGAAGTTGGGGATATATTTCTTAATTAAGGATTGGGCCACTTAGCACTAAGTTATTTGTTTGTTTTTTTAGTTAATTCTATAAAATAACAATATTATTTATTACAACATAATACACAGAAACTAAAAGAGCTGGCAAATAAGTCTTAAATCATTTGTTGTATTTGGGCTTTGTTTTTCGAAAATTGTCGAGGTCTAATTTTGGTCATCAAGTATTTCTAATCTTTTATTTTTAGGTATAAAAATTGAATAAAATATTTGTTTTATATTTATTTGTCTTAAAGTTTATTTTTGAAAAATCATATTTTAGGAAATCATTGTTGTTTTGAACAAAAAGTTCTTGTTAATTAAAAAAACAAAACAACAAAAGGTAAAAAGCATCAACCTAAGAATCGTTCAAGAAAACGATTTGGTACGTAGGTAATCGCTTAATTTAAAATAATCAAACTTATCCATTATATTTACGAGATATTAGCAGTAAATAACTGTTAATCACTTATGAAATTGGAGGTTTAGAAACATGTTTACAGGACAATGAGAAAGAAAATGTTTATCATGAAATGATAATCCTCATTACTGGTTCTGGTTACTGAATAATAACCTCTTCCAACCCAGTGAACAACTGATGAGATTTAATGTGATCTAGAAATAAAGTGGAGGAAGGAGGTCATGAGTCTTTGTTAAACATGGGCTAAACAGAAACCCCAAATTCACATTAACCTGTAGTCAGCGTAGAGGAAAAATAAGGGATTTTATAAGGTTACAGTAAAAATATTGTGTGATATTTAGGAGTAATTTAGATTTTTTTTTTTTTAGAATATTGATAATTTAATCGAAGTCATTAAATGAAATCATTTATCTGGGACGCCTTTGATGTTCCTCAACAAAAACAAAGTCTGCTTTCAAAAAAACTTAAAATGTCCTTGCAATTACAGCTTTTTAAATAAATAGCGAAAACAAGATACATCACGATTATGATCAACGTTAGATACGGCAATGATTTCGATTATATACGTATCAGAGAATATGTGTAAATGTGTCAAGAGATTTATTTTTATATATAATTTTAGATTATCTAAAAGAAACGATAGGTGATTAGACATGGTTTAATGAAAGTGATGATTGTTACTTCGCACATATTTCCCAAATCATTAGAAGTAAAAATTCTCAAAAACTATTATTATCTCTACTGATCTTTCTTGGGCGTGAAACTTCGTCGCTTAGTCTAAACGAAGAACAATTTCTTAATTAAGAGGATAAATAGATTGTGTATAAGAAAGAGTAGGTTTAGGGAGGTGATATCGGATTTTATTTACGAACTAATAAGTGGTATTCCTGTTTTGAATCAAGTATATGTTTGCAGCTTTGAATGGTAAAGCTACATCGACCATGAGTTTAGATTAAATTACAACAGCATTGAAATGAATTAAATGCTTCATGTCAATTTGATGATACATCTAATTTTATCTATGATTAATTTACTGTAATGGTACAGTATCCAATATTCTTGGAATCTACAATAATGTATCGCATGTATTAGAACTGATCTGGTATATGTTATGTTCATCTCGACAAGGGATTCATGTGGATTCCCTCCCTACAAAACAATGTAAATGATTGTCAGTTCAATAACTTCGACCCCTAGAGAAATGTAATCTATTTGAATGCATCCATCTCGTTTAATTATATCATATCGCAATTCTCAATAATAGTATTGTTATTATTAGCTTCTAAATAGAAAAATAAACAGTCTGCCATCAGCTGAGTCCGGGGCGATAGCATAATAATACAATATACCCCTAGCTATCTCTGTTTGATATGTTCTATTTTTGTCAATAATATAAATATATGGCTTAAGGTAGGTATTGTGAAGACGAAACATATTACTAAATTATCACATGCGTTAATTATTTTACTGAAAATTAATAAACTCTTAAGTAAGTACTATAATTACTAATAAATAAATACAGTATTCATAGTAACGCTTATGAAGCTTGCATTATTTTTGATTTACAGCTAGAACAACGATATTGATTAACTGAGCTAAAATTTAATGGCTATTACGATCTACTTTCCTCGGGTTTCCTCTTAGTTGTGGACCTGAGAAAAACTGGTCACTGATTGGGTCCTAATTAGGATCATTTCCTTATAACTATGAGTGTTTTCTATAATATTTATGTTTCATAAACATTAAATTCATATTGCTGAATTTTCTTAGCTTTAACTAAACTGTATCTACTTGCTTGTTCTGTTAAATTGCTTTACGCTTGTGCGGCATTTTAAATGAAAGCCTAAATAGAATATATTAATTAATATGTGAAGATGAATGGAATATGGTCCGGGTGCGGTAAAAAAAAAACTCAAATAGTAAATAATTATACTATTTTTATTGAGCCAACGTTCTGCCCCACGTTGCAGGGCTGTACTGACGGAAAGTCAGTCTGTCTTTGACATCCGTAGTATAATTATTTACTATTTGAGTTTTTTTGACCGCACCATATTCCATTCATCTATACACACGGTCAATCATCAATAACCTTCCATTAATTAATATGCTGTTAAACTACTTGTTAGTATTTGATGACTTTAACAAATATGTAATATATTAATTTTTATATTCTTCATTTATTTTTAATTAGTTGCCTTTACTATCATTGACTTCATTTTCATCGCGAACTCTGAAATAGATTTTTTTAAGTTAAAAAATGTAACTTTGTTTTGTGGAATTTTTCGTTACCGGATTTTTTTTCTTCCACTTTGTTGGGATGCCTTAAATCTGTTTTATAAATGTAAATTTTGCTTAGTAGTATTTTATCGTTCTAGAATACCATAATATCTTAGTAACAATTGCACTGCCAGAGGACAGCTTCTTCTTGATTCTCTGTTTGAAGTTTTCCATTCACAACGGTTCCCTTTATCTCTCTTAATTCTGATTTATTTTGTTTCCATTTGTCCTTCCACTCTTGTTGTAGTTTCAACTGTTAAGTTCAGGAAGCATTCTAGAGAGACTGCGTTGAATGTTGTAACCGGGGTCCTTTCGGAATTTCATTCATTTTCATTAGTTTATTCGATAAAATAATAAAAATATTACTTATCATTAAATTAAAATCAAATATTATTGTTGATAAGTGATTGATAGTAGTGTTGAGATTATTTACAATTAAAAGTATTTATATTTAAATAAAAAAGTGACCAATATATCTAGATATACTATATTATATTAGACCTGGGCAGAATAGCCTAAAAAATGTTAATAGTTGATAAGATGCTGTAAAATTATGGTTGATATTTTCCTTGAAGGTGACCAGGTTGGCTGAAACGTTCAAACGACTTACTAATAAAGAGTTTTAGGACATAATGGATATCATTTACTTTAATTGAATTATAAAACCAGTCTCGAACAATATTAATAGAATATTTTATTAGTATTTAAACAAAAATAACTTACTTTATTAAACGTTCATTCATCATATTCGTTCTTACAGCTATATTTATGTTTCGATGTTGCAACCTTACCCTAGAAAATATTTTTCTGATCACTGCGAAGATATTCATATTGTCAAGTTTTATAGTAAATCATTTGCTAATTCATTATAAATTTCAGGAACATAAACAATTTATAAAATGCTGTGCAAAAAAAGAAAATTATAAAATACTGCACAAAATTTAACTTAACAAGCGATAGTTCTTTTTCTACTCACAATGTGGGTAAATACATTAATCCTTTTAGTGGGGCTTAAAATGTTAATATTATTACAATTTTTTCTTAAAGCTTATGTTTCATAATGAAATCCTTAAAATGAATAGTAATTACATGAAACATTAATTGTTCGTCTGGTGTATATAGTTTATTTGGCTCAAATAGATTTATATAATCTCTGGGATATAGCTTGAAGCTCATTCCAGAACTCTCCTATCCCACAACAAAGGGATCTTCAAAATCAATAAGGGCAGTGTTTGGATTAGGTATGATTAACGATTTAAGTTTGAAGGCAGGCGATAGTCCGTCGGGTTAAGCTTCTACAAAATGTAAATAATATATGAGACCGGCTTTGGAATAGATTACTAAAATGTCAGTCAGCTTTTAGTAACTTATTCGAATATTTTAAATTATTAAAGAAGAAACAACAAGTATTTTAAACTTTTAAAGAGATCTGAGATATTCATTTCAGTTTTTACTAGAAGCACTCAAATATCAACGTTTATTTAACCATTTTTTTGTCAAAAATAAGCGTTACCACATTCTTGTTTTGCGATTATTTAATGCTATAATTGTGTAAAATTAAACTAAATTAGCATTGTAACTAATTCTGTATACCGAGTTAAAGTGGCTCTATCCAACCTCCCAAAGGCAATACCTCCTTAGTGTTTTCCTATTCCAAGTTTTTATAATTAAAAAACCGACCTATATACTTCCTACGATCCATTCATTAAACACCAGATCCCAACCAATCGATTTATATATGCCATCTCATAGAACCGCCTCCTTTATCAAATCCTTATACATGTAACCTCCTCCTCGAATTCTCTCCCTACCTCCACGTCAATTCTCTTTCATCTATTCCTTTAAACAACATCTATTTCTTCACCCACTACATAACCAAACCTCCGCATCACTGTGAGCTATGCATACAGCTATTATCGATTAATATTATAAATAATTTAATATTAATTTACATTTACTAATTAAGATTCTTATGTTATATCAACATGTGCACTAAAACGTTTTTAAATGTCGTTAGTGATTAGAAAGCATGGAGAAATGGTTGCGAAAATAATTAAAATATCCCAAGCTTCTCTATTAGTCCTTAAAAATTGTTTTTTGTTTGTATTATAGAGATAGCTAGAATATTAATATTAAATTTCTTTATATTTCCAAGAAATGAAAAATGTGTTACCTTACTTTTACGTTTTCTTGTGATTAATCGCATTCATATGAATGAATTCTACATTCAGACGTCTTTTCTAGTGCTAGTAACACCTTCCAAGGTAGGATGCATTATAGTTAGTGCTGAAAATTCGTCTTTCAGAATATTTGACCCCATGTTCCTTTCGATGTTGTGGGAAAACGTTCTTAGGATCGTTTAGCAACTGCTTAAATATAATAATAAATATTTTTAACAAACGTTATGTTCCATAATTCCTCTTTGTGTAGCCTCCTGAAAAAAATAAAAATCATGAAGTACTATTGGGTCAATTTTCAAATTTCTACATAGGGGTAAAGTACAAATTTCTAAATAGTTCGGCCATAAATAATTATAGTAGGTTAAATGAAAATTTAACTTACGTACATCAGACCCTCCAACTATATTTTTAATTATAATCTTCCAAAAGTTTATATATCAACTTTTGACAGAAAACTTCTCAATTATAATAAAACATACAAATAAATATTTTAAAAAAAAATTAAAAATAATTAGATGAATCTCAATTAACAAGAATAAGAAATAATATATAAAAAAGAATGGGGCCGTTTGTAGCTCAGTTGGTTGAGCGCCAGTCTTACTAATTTGTGATCTACTGGCGGTCCCGGTTCGAATTCGGCCTAGGGCGTTGACTTTTTTCATTGATTGGCGGTCACACAAAATGAAAAATTTGACCCCCAACCATGGTTAGGCAGTATAGGACTCCTATGGGGAAGTCTTATGCACCAAAAAAGACAATGGTAACATTTCATGTTCTCTATTTACCATCATTTTTAAGTAATAATTCTACAAACATAGCAAATAATATAAAATTAAAATGATAATAATTTGAGAATCAAATGTGTTTAAGACTACAGGGCTTACATAAAAATAATAAAGAAAACAATGCGATGAGAGAAAATTGGCTAACAGTTGAAGTTAAGTTATAAATAAAGAATGTTTTATTATAGATGATTTTAGAGATACAAAGAAATTAATGTTCATGTAATTCCCTGAAGGTTTGGACCCAATAGTACTTCATCTATTGGGTCCAAACCTTCAGGGAATTACATGAACATTAATTTCTTTGTATCTCTAAAATCATCTATAATAAAACATTCTTTATTTATAAATTAACTTCAACTGTTAGCCAATTTTCTCTCATCGCATTGTTTTCTTTATTATTTTTATGTAAGCCCTGTAGTCTTAAACACATTTGATTCTCAAATTATTATCATTTTAATTTTATATTATTTGCTATGTTTGTAGAATTATTACTTAAAAATGACGGTAAATAGAGAACATGCAATGTTACCATTGTCTTTTTTGGTGCATAAGACTTCCCCATAGGAGTCCTATACTGCCTAACCATGGTTGGGGGTCAAAATTTTCATTTTGTGTGACCGCCAATCAATGAAAAAAGTCAACGCCCTAGGCCGAATTCGAACCGGGACCGCCAGTAGATCACAAATTAGTAAGACTGGCGCCCAACCAACTGAGCTACAAACGGCCCATTCTTTTTTATATATTATTTCTTATTCTTGTTAATTGAGATTCATCTAATTATTTTTAATTTTTTTTAAAAATATTTATTTGTATGTTTTATTATAATTGAGAAGTTTTCTGTCAAAAGTTGATATATAAACGTTTGGAAGATTATAATTAAAAATATAATTGGAGGCTCTGATGTAGGTAAGTTAAATTTGTATTTAATCTAAAATAATTATTTATAGCCGAAATTTTTATCAATTTGTTTATTTTTAAAGGAAAATGTGTGGGTCAATTTTACACTACATATAGTGGTACTGATGATTTTATGAATGCAAAGAAAAAAAGGGTTATCTAATTTCTTGAATGTGGGGCGCTACCACGAAATATTGGAAAAACATAAATGCTTAAAATGATTAATTGCTAGTAATATAAGAAGTGCTAGAACACTACTTCATTAATTAATATAACTAATAATTATTTTTTTATATTATTTCACTACTTTCTTAAGAAAATAAACTTATAAGCCTTTCAGGTATAGAATAAATAAATTTCACATCCCTTTATTTTCTCTTGAGTATTCAAAACTCTCTTGTTTCTTGTATAGAGTTGAGTATTTCATTAAGCTAGTAGTGCCTAGAGGCGCCCAGCTCTGCATCTCTGATTGTCGGTGGAATTATTGTAACGCGAGGGTTGTTTTGTTTCTTCCCCACCCCCTGCCGCTTACATTTGCTTGTCATGTCTGCATTGCAATGAAATATTAAACATTTTAATCGGGCTCTTGATTTATGGCTCATGTTAGCTGCCTGTTTAATTACAGTCATGAATTATTCATAGTTTGAGTTTGGTATTCGTTTCTGCGTCGAGCCTCCGTTATGTGTGTGCTTTCAAGATGGCTTATCGTCATGGCGGCTTCCCTCTCATTTATTTGAAATTACCAAAATAAAAATTAT
>NW_027106266.1:541114-556982 GCF_000696795.3 Halyomorpha halys | reverse complement strand
CATTTATAATGTTTTTAATTTATAAGTCACGATTTTGGGAGAGGAAGGGAATGTATAATATTATTTGAAATGACGAAATTCATAAAATATGTTTATTTATATTTAAATAAAATTGCTTGGTAAATACATGCAATCTGCAATTCCATGAATATAACTTACTAGAAGTATTTTCAGTTTTACATAAAGTTACATTAGGTTGACATTAAACATCAGATGATCTTTCCACAGATCTTTTTAAATATGTATGTAGATAAGAGCTTGAATCTATTAAAGATAAGTGCCACCAATAGATGAATTGGGCATTTCGTTCTCCTGGTCTTTGAATCATTAGAGATATTTAACGCATACCGGACATCCAGAATCAAAGGAACACATCTCTAATGTCTGAAATTAAGGTAGGATACTCATGTACAATTCATGAGACAAAATATGTTAATACCTAAATTAGGGTCGAATATGCACTGAATATCCCTAATGATTCTAAGATGTTTTAATAGTACAGAAATACGGGGGCTCTTGTAAATTGAAAATGTTAACATAAACATATTAATTGCGCAAGAATGCTTTTAAATGTTTTTCTTATATTTTAAGCACGTATAAATTATAATGCAAGTTATAATATAGGTTATTTCTTTAGCCGAAATTTCTATTTCTTTAATTTTTTTTACAAATTGGCTAGAAAATTAAATTAAAATTGTGCCAATTTATTGTATATGTATAGGTAAGGTATTAATTATTTAAGAAATTCAGTTTTAGTATTCTTTTTTCTTTCTTTTTTTTTTTTTTTTTAATGTAAAAATTTTTGGTTACATATATTCAAGTAAACTGCCACCGCACAAAATGTTTGACAGTTCTTGATCTTGATTTCCTGACGATGTTACTGGACAACTCAAATGTCGAGTCTGGTTTAGAAATGTCTAAATTTTATTACTACTAATACATTGTGTTATCAGATAAAGCTTGATTTTGTAGGAACTAAAACGATTTTTCCTTATGTTTTTTTAATGTTACTTAAATCTATGTGCCTGCCAGAATAATTTGTCTTATTCTTTTTGAATGCCTCAAATTTTTTTACGATTTTCTTCCAAAATGATCTCTTTGCGACTATTAGTTTCTAAAATGAATTGGCGATTTACTTGAAAAGAAATGGCAGGAATTTTCGTTCTACAAGTATGGTAAAATAGAATTGATTCAAAGTAAATGTCATTAACTTTAATTCCTGCTCATTAGAGAATGTTTTTTACTCTCGTCTTGTATGTTAAAAATACCAGACCGAAAATATTAATAAGTGGATTTTGAAGAAAAAGAAATCAAATAACATATCGTTTTAGTTATTAAATTTCTATATAATTATAATCAAAATTGAAATATAAACCAAGTGTACAGAATAGGAAGAGTTTATTTACTTCATATGCATTTTATTTCGAAATTAAATATTCAATCAATACCACTAGGGAAGTTTTCAGTTGTTTAATTACGTAGAGCGCGAAGATAAAAGTTTTTATAGATTAAAGTTTAGTTTTTTTTGTTTTTAATTTGATTAAAGTTTTAATTTTTTAATGAAATTAAAGTTTAGTTGTTGTTTTTTTTTTTTTATATAGCTTTCTCTTTAGCATCTTGTCTATTATCAATGTATCAACAGCCCTGATGAAGTGGTGCGAAACGTCAGACAATAAATAGTTGAAAACTATTTTGTTCGTTTTTGACAGCAACCCTGAGTCAGTCATGGTCATGGACCATCTTCTTCATATTATAAAAGTTTTTAATTTTATAATTTAATAATTATAACTTGAATAGTCTTCTTAATTTTTTTAGTTGTCTTCCATTATTAAGAGAACCTTTGACGAAATTCCCTTAAGTGGTAAATTGAACAAATGTACTTAATTTTACTTCAAATTCATTCTACTTAACCGTCCTCGTAGATTGGAATATCTTCGTTAATATCGCTACATTAGAGGAATTTAAGGGTTTTGTTGGGGCGAAGGGTGTTTCGTATGTGAAAACCGACCTCTTCCCCAGAGGGTAAATGTTCGCTGGTTCAAGATAAAATAAACAAAAAAAATAACGGAGGACCTGAAATAAATATCACATAAAAAAATAATTAAGAAAATGAAATAATAAAAAAAATAACTTTCCAAGTGATACAAAATTTAATTAATTAAAATATAAAAAAAAAAAAAAATGAACTGTAATGTTGTTACAAAAAAAAAAGATAGTGAATCGTGGAGTAAAAGTGATAAACATATTTTGATACATATATAAACAACAAAAAAAAATCTATTTACAATGGAAATAATAAGTTAATTAAAGCAAAAAAAGAAAATATGACGCTCGAAGGAAGAACATAAAAGTCACTCACAGATGGGCGTGGGGTCGATATGCGCATATCACAACAATATCACACATCTAGAGTTGGTTGACCAGGATGACCGCTGGCGAGCTGGTGAGAGAGAGGTTACCGGGCAACCCGACGACTCCAAAAAACTGTAGACTTTACAGTGGTGACTGCCGGTGAGTGGGTGAAAAAGTTCCAATAGCTCCAAAAAACAAGAGTCAACAAAACAATGGCGGTGGAGCGTCCGTGAAGCAGTGCGTTTCTCGTCTTACGACGTGCCAAAGCCAACTAACATCGCTCCAGTGCTGCCTAAATCTTCACTGCCAACTGCCTCATCCGTGGTTATATAGGAACTGGCGCCACTGCCTTCGGTATTGCTCCGCACGTGTCACACCTCCGCAATTTATTTATAAACACTGAACGTCCTTATATCCCTTATTTTTATTTACAAAATTAAAATTACTTATAGTTAACAAAAACAAATGAATAAACATAACCTTACAACTAACAAAATTAAAAGTCACTTGGAAAGTTGTCAAAACAAAATTAACCTAAATAGAAACCAAAATTTTGGGCTTTAACAGGTTTTTTTTGTTTGTTTTTAAAAAACGATCATTGTCATTTGTCTATTTGTCTAAAATTGTAGGAAATTTGACTTAAAATTCAAAATATTGTTCTAGTTGTTACAAAAGCGAACTTCAGATGTACAAATGAAGATTTCAGTTTCTATTCAATGTGTAACATCAAAAATAAAATGTTACTTCTCAAATCCACTTGTTTCTAACCAGACTTCTCCTTCATTACCTAATAATCCTCCTAGGCGTCTGAAAAGAAGATCTTCTCCTCTAGAAATGTTATCAGTGGTTAGATTCTCCACATGTTTGTATCATGTAACTATGTCACCTACACCAAATTTACTTGTTGTATATTATAGTTATAAATAACAATAAATAAATTATTAAAAAATAAATAAAATGTTAAAATTTTAAAAAACAATGTAAAATAAGTTTATAAATTTTGTCATTAGTAAAACTTTTAAATAGTTGTTTCCACATATTTTTCTGTTTGACATGGCTTAAAAATTATTTTGTAAAATCTTTAAAAGTAATTTGAGGTACTTTCTGTTTGACATGGTTTAAAAATTATTTTGTAAAACCTTTGAAAAGTAATTTTGTGTTCCTTTCAGTTTGACATGACAATTTGTTTTTAAATTTTTTATAAAGCTTATCTTACATCACTTTTCTCTTCTTTTTTTTATTCTGAGAATTACTGGAAGCAGTTACGGTCAAATAAAAACAAGAATACGCAATATAAATATTGTTTAATGTCATCGATAGAAAGTCTATTACCATATGAAAAACTTTAGTTGATTTCTTGATTACAAACTTAGTGCGTTCATCCGTAAAGCGTTTAGTAAAAAGAAAAGGTCGAAAAGGTGGGATCAAGAAAGAATCTTGCATTAAATGAGGCCATAGAGAAATGTGGGCATCGTCTCAATTTGAAACACAAACATTTGTCAAGGCAGAGTAAACAAAATTAACTCGGCCAAATATATCGCAGTGCTCGTATGATTAATTAAAACTGAAACAGTTATCTTATTATAATTATTATATATGATTAAAAAAATCCTTAATGAATTTTGATTTCTTATTGTTTCTGAAGAAAAACAAAAGTTTTCACAAATATGTAGGAATATTGAGGTGAAAAACCATAAATGTTAAATTCTTTTTAAAAATAATTTTACTCCTCCAAAGTTTCGAGTTATATTTTATTTATTTTCATCTATAAATTAATTAATTTTCGTACTATAGAAAAAAAATTTAATAATAATATTCGAATTTTGTAAACACAATAGTTTTCACAACAGTATTTAATCCAAAATATTTTTTTAAAAATTTAATCAACAATAAGTAAATACAAAATGGAAAGAGCCACGTTTAAAACTATCAATAATTACTAGTTGATCATTCATTATTTCACCATTTTGCGTGGAATCACTGATTTTAATGAAATTTATTTTATACTTTTTTTTTATACTAGATAAAAAAATATACTAGTGTTCGGGAGTGTCTTGCCAGTGTGCTCTAGGAGACGAGAAAAAAATGATTTAAATAATTTTAGAAATTTTTATATTATCGTATACTGACTTTGCACTATATACGATGTATTTAATGGTTATTATGTACCAATCGATTGTTTTTTTAAAATAGAATACGAACAAAAAACTGTTGATTGTATTAAGTGATTAACAAACAATAAAAAACTGAAAGTAGCTTTCAGTAAGGTAGACCATAAAAATATTTTATCCCTTTAAGCCAGATCAGCCCGGCTTAAATATTTCAACATTAGATTTGTTGTCGGTCGTAGAATAAAAAATAAATAAATTGTCAATTGTACTGAATTAGTTCTAACACGTTCAAAAAATAGCTACTTATTTTATGGGGCCAAAAAATTATTATTATTATTCTTTTTTTCTTCTTTTTTTTTCAGATTCGTTTTTAGTGTCCTCAATAACCCTTATGTACGAATTTTCACAAAAAACAAAACAAAAATATTTCACCTGGTGGTTCAGACAGATTTAGAAAATATTTCTGGTGACAGCGTGATATGAACAAACCATCTCCTAGTGTGACCGATGTTCAAAAAACTGTACTTCCTTACAAAGTAGTGAACCCCTGACAGTTCATAGATTGTTGTACAGATTTTTTTTTTCTTTAAAGACTAATTTAACTATTTAGTTGATTTTCTGCATCAAATATAACATACCTTTTCCTGAAATTTAGGTAGGGCCATTAGATTAATGATAATAGCCTTTAAATTTCCCCTCTTGAACAAATTCTTGATCCTAAATATTTATATCAAAAGTTAGGCACTATAATTTATTTCGTGTTTCTCATTTTATTTAATTTTCATCCCATGAATTTTTTTTCTTCGGAATCATCTGTAAACTGTAATATGAGAAAAAGAATATGCTTTCAGTGTTATTAAATCCATTGACAGTAGATACTGATCACTGAACTTTTATTGCAGTCATTCGGTGTTCACATTATTTTATGACTATATTTTGAACTGTGTATATTCTTATACTATTTGTATGTGTATGGAAAATTTATTTTATTTCAAATATATTATTTTGGTAATAGTTATATCTATTTCATATGTCTTTCGTGTAATTGAGTTAACAATTTTTACTAAGGAAGCTATTTTATCGATTCTCTGTTTGATCTGATACTATTTACGCAACACCTGTTTTTTAAATAGATGCCATAAATTAGGAACACGGTCGTACAGGATCGGGAATGGGACCGCCCACATTCGAGCTCATGTGGGTGGTTCACTCGGCAGGCTTTCTCATGAGGTATTTTAGAAACGCCTGCAGAGCTTTGATGAAATTCAACTCAGAATTATCACTCATCAAATTAACTTAATTACTTAATGGTCACCTTATAATTGTTTACTAAACTTAAATAATTGTTTATGTTTACAACTTTTCACAAATTAAAAAATGACTCGTAATTGTATGAAGGTATTATTACGGAGCGCAGTTGAATTGTAAGCCTTCGATTTCTACAA
The DNA here is from genome assembly GCF_000696795.3 of Halyomorpha halys. Lineage (NCBI taxonomy): Eukaryota > Metazoa > Arthropoda > Insecta > Hemiptera > Pentatomidae > Halyomorpha > Halyomorpha halys. Next base: position 551,074 of record NW_027106266.1, on the reverse strand, counting down.
ATAGATCAGTATTGGAAGGTCGCTGGTTGATCTTGTGTAATAATAAAACGAATATGGATGGATGGATTCCGGATGCAGTGAGATAAAAACTCAAATAGTGTTAAAACTATTTATATTGAGCCAACGTTTCGTCCCACGTTGCAGGGCTTCATCAGGTCTAAAAAAGATAAAAACACTTAAATGATGTAAAGATGAATAAAAAAAAAAAAAGGAAATGAAAAATTATAAATATGTGCAATAAAACGTAAAAATTAAATATGAATAATAAAAGGTTATAGACGATTAATGGAAACAGAAATAATAACAGATAAAAAGAAGAAATATAAAATAAAGTGCAAACTAAGAGATGGAAAAAAAGGGATACGAATAAAATCAAAGTACCTCTCAGATTTGAAGTCAAAGCGAAAGTGAACTGATTTAACATGATGTATAGAGTGGGGATTGACAGTTAAAGTACCGTACATTTGAAAATAATTTTAAGGTAAACAGAATAGAAGATTAAAGAAAATAGGCAAACATTAAATGATGATTGAAAAATTAATAATAAAGTAATGTAAGTATACTTAAGCTGGTAACACATGAATGTAAATTAAAAAATAAGATACATAAATATAAAAGAAAAAGGAAGGATAGTAAATATAAAATATAATTAAATTAAGTATGGGGTGAAAATTTAGAAAATAAAACATATGACAGGAAAGTGGGTTTCTGAAATGCAGAACGAAGAGAAAAGAAGCATTATGAGGGTTTTATTAGTCTTTATCGACTTCATGATTGACGGAATTCTCCATTAAATTTATGTGAATGGACTCCGAGATAAGACGTTATTTATGGCTGGGTACGGTAGCAAAAATTGAAGGAATATCAAAATTAAAAGCATGATTCAGGTTTAAAGCGTGTTCTGATAATTTAGAGGCAAGTGGGTTACAGGAGTTGATAGAAGTATAGTGCTGGGAATTCGGTTCTTAAGTTAGTTTTTAGTTTCGCCGATGTAGGAGGAATTGCAAAATGGGTTTGAACAGGGTAATCCGGCAAACTACATTGGATTGGTGTAAAAAAGGAATAGGGTCTTTTAATTTGGAAAAAAAGGTAGGAAATATAACCTCTATAAACTCCTGTAACCCGCTTGCCTCTAAATTATCAGAACCCGCTTTAAACCTGAATCATTCTTTTAATTATGGCAATCCTTCAATTCATGCTACTGTCGCTAAATAAATAAATTTAACGGAGAATTCCGTCAATCAGAAAGTCGATAAAGACTGTATCTTGAAAAATTACCGAATAGGGCCGGGGCTCGAACTCGCAACCTTTGGGTTGGTAGACAGGCGCGTTACCACGCCCCTATCGTCACCCCCCTATATTAGGAACATTATTAATAATAAAGTAAGTAATGTAAGTGTACTAAAGTTAAAGTAACATGCATATAAATTAAAAAATAAGATATTTAAGTACAAAAGAAAAAAGAATAAAGTGATAAATACAAAATATTAAGTAATAAAATTAAGTATGAAGGAGAGAATTATAACATAAAACCAGATAAAACTCATGACAAATTACGTGGGGAGTTTAGTTAGTATAACATGCAATATATCTTCACCTGAAATATTGAAATTCTACTCAGTATTGTCCATCTATTCATGTCAAAATATTATACAAAATAGACGATAAAATGCATGAAAATGTACAAGTTATAAACTTTAGTTTCAAAAAATGAATTAGGACGCCGTTCTTAATAAGTATTTTTGTCTTTTTAGTATCGATGCATGCTAACTCTTTGGATTAAAAAAACAAGATATTTAAGCAAAACGTTTAACTCAATATTTTATAACGAAAATAATATATATTATGTATTACAATACATTTTATAAATGTATTGTTTTATTTATAGTGATATGCATGATTAATGCATAGCTCAACTGTACTTAGAAATGTAGAAGAAATATGTACCGAAAAGTTGAATTTTAATTTTAAATGTAAAATTAAGTTTTTAAAGTTTTTTTTGAGTTTTATGTTTTATTACTGTAAAAAGTCATGCGTAGATAAAGTAAAGTTTTATTTATTATCATTATTTTTCTTATGAATTTTATAATTAAACGTTTAAATATTATATCATTCAATGGCCTTATCAATATATATTAGATTCGATATATGTCCTGCATTAATAATTCATGATCTCGTTCCATGTGGTCAACCCACACATGTATCTAGTGCTCTGTGTATGTTATATCGTTTATTTTCGTTTGTAAGTAAACCGTTTCCAATGATAATCTCCTTTAAGAGTGCGTGAGCGAGTATACATCTTTAACCATAAGTATATGTATGTCTTTAAACTTGTTTCAATTTATACTATTCCTTAAAATTCGTGGTAAGAAACAAATTTTCATTTCGCAGAATTAATTAGAAAGGTTTGGTTTTTTTTTTTTTTTTTTTTTTGGCAAACGAGGAGATGGCAAGTATTTCTAATAGTAGTAATAATTTTTCCCTAAAATTTTTATAATAGAAAAAATGAAAGGAATCCCACGATTCCCTCCACTATTTATATTTTGGTGATCATTGAGCGGTGTACGTCGTTGTTGATGACGAAGTATGTGACTCAATTATATCAGTTTTATACAAACTGATAATCATATGTATATGGATGCTAAATATTATGTTTATACAATAGACTTAGCTGAGGCATGGTATGGTAGTCGGTCAGCGTCTTAAAATAATCTTTTATCTGCTACGAAATCTCTTTTAGTGCAGCAGTATTTTAAAATTAAAATAAAGGAATTATAGTTTCAATTCAACAATAATTATCCTTATTTGTATACCATTAACCGTGCAATATAAAGTTTATATTATATACTAAATAAGGACATGAAATCATTAATTTCAATTAAATCCCATGTTGAAATCATGAATGAGTGATGAGCTAAGAAGCTTAGAGTTAACTACAGAAATGTTATAATAGGCCAAATAATTTGGCGAGGATCATTTAACAGACATATTTTTATTCATATACTTAATAGTAATAATCCATAAAAAAATAAAATTATTAAATAAAACATGAAATGCTGTTTAGAGAAAATTGGAGTATTACGATAAATATTAATAAAATAGAAATTAAATATTAATAAATAGCAATATCAATAAAGTTTTACAAATAGTTTTGAATGTAATATATCGATGTAGATGTATTATAGTAATAATATAAAAATTTATGAAGAAATAATTTGAAGTCAATAATGGATTGGATAGGATTCATCGATTTCCGATCATTAACCATATATTCAATGGTTATAGTTTTGTTCTTTTATGAAATAGAACTTTTATGCAATATCTTGTAAAGATATTTACTGAATCATTATAACATTGTTCGAGTAACCATTTATCTCCATTTTCTTAATTTTAGCTAAACCATAGATGTGATAGTGTTTAGTTATAATAGTAGGTACTATTTGTGTTGGAAGAAAGCCAGGATTGCTGAGGGCTAGGGCCGCATTATAGCCAAAACCTTCCCTAAAGAGAGTTAAATTTTCTGCTGCGATTGTATAAGTTTGGGATATTTATCAGACCTTAGTGACAGCTTTACTGTAGGAGATATTTTTCATGCTTAGCTGGGGCAGGGTTTGGTAGTCTGTCGGCGTCTTAAAATAATCTTTTATCCGCTAAAAAATCTCCTTATAGATGGAATATTAGTGCTGAAGTATATTTATTTCTAATTTAATATTAAAATAGTGGAATTATAATTTTAATACAATAATAATTATCATAATTTTTGTTCTGTTACATTACGTTAGAATATATATACCTATGATGATGAAATAAGCCCTGATATGCGCTTCTAATATGCATGGGCTTCCATTTTTTTAAGGAAGTAATAACTCTTATATCTTTTATGGAGTAGTTTGTTTGTTAGTTTTGAAAGGGCATTTACTAGCCTGGTCATCAACTCCCATTGGTTGTTGGCTTTGGTAAGGCCTAGTTGTTCCACAGTCACTTTGGTATGGTGTGCGGATCAGAACCAGTTGGACTCATTTCCGTGAGATTTGAAATATTATCTAGCTAGGCGATTATAAATTGTTTAATAATCGTTAAGATAGTGGAAAGGATGGGGAAGGATGATGAAAAGCAGATAATTAAATATTCTAATTTTAAAAATAAGGCAAGATAAATAGATAAATAAATGGATATCAGTTATGAATCATCAACGTCATTGAGAATAATTTTGAAATTGAATCAAACCCCGAATCAATTTATTAATTAAGAATTTTTTTTCTATGACTCCGTTCCTGGTCATTTCAGACGTGGGGGGAGGGGGATATCTAAAGGTGACCAACCTATTCTAATCATGTTGAGGATTCTAGTTTTTCATTTTGTAGGACTGCCACTCAATGAAATAAGTCAATGCCTCAGGCCGAATTCGGACCGGTGCCGCTGAAGTTCCCAGGTAGACCTGCACCTCAACCACACGAGCTAAGGACGGCCCTTACCCACTGATTGAGGCTGTCCACCGTAGGTGTTTAATTATTCAGCTAAACTTCAACTTAGCATGAAGTTCGATCTTTAATCAACTTTTTTGTTTTGATTCTCCCCACTCCCCAATTTTGATTTATTGTATTTGGATTTAACGGTCGGTTTAGTAATAATATGGACCCAATGAGTTTTAAGAAAAACATTTTTCATTACTGATACTTAATTAATTACAAAACTTCCGAAAATTACAATTATAATCTAGAGCAACTTTTCCAGGTTTCTAGCTGCAGTACTTACTGCTTTTAGTTGACTCCTTGCCGAAATTTTGTTCTTGGATAGAGAAATCTAAATGCCCATTTCGCTCCCTTGGTTTTTCAAGTTTTTACCAAAATAGGCGAAATTGTTTTTTCCTTAAAAATACTTATAACTTAGCTGTTTGGGTTCCAAATAAATCCTAGTGCCACCGGTAGGAAAATTGAGATGTCATATAGTTTTATCCAGAGAGAACTTTTAATAGGAATTTGTAACCATGAAGCTCTGTTTTCTAAAATTATGGTCGAAGCAACGTCAGAATTAATGCTTGGATTATTAAATAATTATTAATTGTTCCTAAATAAAATTAATTATTTTCTATTTTGAGAGAGGTGGATACATCGGATAATTAAAACAATAGTTTTTATTTTTTAATTAATTTACACGTTTTTATTTAATGTAAGTTAAAAAAAAAAGTGTGAAATAAGTTTTGAGGTTGCTTGTTACATATTTCAAAAACATTAAATTAATAACAGATTAAAAACATTAAACTATTGATCATTATTTTTGGAGTTTACATAAGGGCATAAAGTTTCTTTCATTCTCTCTCGTTACCTTGGTTAATATTTCTGTAGTTCAATACTGTTAATATTTCAGTACTATGATGAACAGAACTTTAAAATAATACAGAAAAAAAATTATGTAAGTGTTATTGGGTTGAATCCTTTCGTTGTTAAGATATATTTGATTTAAAATACTTTAAAACGTCGGGATAAAAGATAATAAATAACGTTCATGTTAGTATTATTTTTTTCTTTTTCTGTCAAAACGTTTCACCATAGTACTGAAATAAATAATCCAAGCGATTATTAAATAATTATTAATTGTTCCTAAATAAAATTAATTATTTTCTATTTTGAGAGAGGTGGGATACATCGGATAATTAAAACAATAGTTTTTATTTTTTAATTAATTTACACGTTTTTATTTAATGTAAGTTAAAAAAAAAAGTGTGAAATAAGTTTTGAGGTTGCTCGTTACATATTTCAAAAACATTAAATTAATAACAGATTAAAAACATTAAACTATTGATCATTATTTTTGGAGTTTACATAAGGGCATAAAGTTTCTTTCATTCTCTCTCGTTACCTTGGTTAATATTTCTGTAGTTCAATACTGTTAATATTTCAGTACTATGATGAACAGAACTTTAAAATAATACAGAAAAAAAATTATGTAAGTGTTATTGGGTTGAATCCTTTCGTTGTTAAGATATATTTGATTTAAAATACTTTAAAACGTCGGGATAAAAGATAATAAATAACGTTCATGTTAGTATTATTTTTTTCTTTTTCTGTCAAAACGTTTCACCATAGTACTGAAATAAATAATATAAAGTTCGACAATTTACATTGAAATCAAAGAAATCTAATTCTTATGAATATATTAAGAAACAGATTGATTTATATTAATTTTGTTTTTATCTAATAATATTTAAAAATTACTTAAACGTTTCTAATAATCTTTATGTGATACGTTATAAAGCTTGAGTTTTGTAGCTATCCACATTTTTGTGTTTTATATTTGCTATAAGACGCAGAAGAGATATAAACGTCAGGCCGCTTTTAGGGTTCTAAAGAAAAAGATTCAAGAGGAGAGAGTAGGTGCTGAAGTCAGTTCCCATTCCAGGCCGCCTGTATTTGGACCTCCACTAAGTCCTTCAGAGCTTTGTACACTCCGACCAATTGAAGTGCATTTCAGTCTTGTCAACTTAGTTCTATTTCAAAATTGGTTTTCTGCCCTTCATTCAACTCTTCCATTATAGTGGCTATAGAAAAAATATTTATCCCATAAAAGAAAAAAAAGTAATTTGTCATTAATTATTATTTATTAAGACATACCTTATTTTCAAATTGGCAACAAGACTTATATTATACTCTCAAATGTATAAAATATGCTGTACATGTATAGAAATATGCAATACAAAAGCCTACATGCGTAATGATTCAACTATATGATTACATAATCAATCACAGGTTCTTAGAACAAGCTGATATAATATAAGCTAATCTGACTAGATTCTGTCTTTGGTTGTGTAATTTTTAATTGTAATGTTTACTGCAGAATCTCAGTATTTTAGCTGTAGTAGTTTTCTGATAGAAACTGGTATTATGAACATCTAGTAGTTTTATCCACTATTAATTAGTAAATTTATAATTATATTATTTGAGATAATGAGTATTAAATTCCATTATAATTGCATTACCAATCAAAAGATTTATAATTTCAAAAAGAAAAAAAATTTATTAAACATATTTTTACTTGTGTAGAAGTTTGTTGATCATGAACGCTGTAACCTTTATTATCAGTTTTATTATTATTGTTTTATATTTATACAAATAAAGCAGTAATGAAATTTTTTTTTCAAGTTGTGCTGTCCAATTACATTAGGTTGCTAAATAAATTTAAAAACTAATAAAATATTTTTGTTCGAACACATAAAAAAAAATACAAAAAACCATAAAGGAATGAATAGATAGTAATAAGATAAAAATTATAAAACCAATGAATAATACAAATAGTAAACAAATCTTGTAACTTACACATTCTTAATAAATATTAAAGTATTACTGCTTTGTTTAGACAACTTCTATGTTTGTCTAAGGGATAAATAAGCCTCCAACGGATTCTTTTCAAATCTGGATCTAAATTACCGTAAGTACGCTGTAACTAAATTCCTAATAACTAGGCAGTAACTAACGAAGAAGAAAATAGACGCTATTGCAAATAATAAATAAATAAACTTTAACACTTAAACTTATTTTTGTGATTTTTTTTTTAAAGAAATTAAAAAATCACAATGTCACTAGTAACTTGTCATATAATTACTGAAAAAGTGAAGCGTTTCTGATAACTGCCACTTACAAACGCTTGAAGTCGAGTTCCACATAAGTACCAATTATGTATTATATATTTATATGTATTTAAACTGAATTGATTATATATACAATTTATTCTTGATGTTTTTGAAGAATTCGTCGTCTTAAAAAAAAATAACGGGATTTTTATTTACCTATTGATAAAATTAATTATTTTTACTAGCCATATTAATTATATATTAAATTGAATATTCTAATTAATTAATTCTATAAATAATTTGTATTTTTTCTGTTATAATAACACTATTTATGTTTTATATTTCTTATTTTCAAAATAGATGTCCTTAATTTTTCATATAAATATTCTAAAAATTAATTTATCATGATTTGATCCCTCACATAAGGTAAATATTGTAAAGTGGAATGGATGTTTTACTCAAAATATGTAGGAGCTTTGCCTTTATATTTACAAAACATAGTCCATAGCAATAATTAGCTTAATTAAAAGGAATGTGTTCGAAAATATTGTCTCTTCATATTTTTTATGTGGTATTTGGAGAGACCGGTTTCTGTTTTCCTTGTATAATAAAGACCAAAGGGATTTCCTTCGTACTTTTTGTTTAATTAAGAGATCCCCTTTCTAATTATATCCGTTCTAATTAATCTTTCTTCTTTTTGTTTATTTATATTTCAACTATTACCAAAGTTTTTTTGGATAGGACTTTTACTTTTATTTTATCTAAAATAGAATGTCAAAATTGCCTAAAACATATTTTGGGTAAAAATATAAATTTTTCAGATCGTTATTTTTCTCTAATAAATTATGTTGGGAAATCTATATCTCATGAAACATTAGACTTGCTCCAGGTCCCAGGTCTCATCTTGTATACAATGTAATGGCGCCAGATTAATAATAATATTCATACTTGGCAGACTTTGATTCGTAATAGGTAGTACTATTAATAGTAATAAAAAATATCGACCTCATAGCGCGCTACTGTGGAGTGGGTACGGCCTTTATTTATCACAGTAAATTTAAATGAGCATCTCGACTTAAATACATTTAACATTTTCGTGTATTGCACACAGGTTCCATGAATTGCTATTATGTTCTTATAGGTTGTAAAGCTTCTTATTGTTCACATCCTTCTAATGATGCTGCCATGTGCAATCGCAAGAATCTGACAGAAATTTAAAAAAATATAAAATGACTATCACTAGCCTATTTCATTATTAAATTTAGCGTATTTCTTTTTTTTTTTCTCTTGGTCTTCACTATGTTATAATAAAACATAAGTTCGTAAAGGAAGAAAAATATTTCCTTTTTTGTTCTAGTATTACTTTAAACATTCCTCGAATAATTAAATTATTGTCGAACATCTATCCCAAGTATTATAGAAATGTTTTAGCAAATTATTTTTATAATTACATCTTGAAGATTTTTTTTTACATTCTAGAAATAAAATAGGGCTATATATGACAAAATTTTAAACATTTTTTTAACTATACGTTTGAAGGGAAATAGGAATTTCCCAGAGAGAGGAAAACATTGAAACGTTATCGGAACGGGGATGGGAATGCAGAGCGAAGTCGAGGTTTATTTTTGAAATTTGTTTGTCATTTCCACGACGCGAGGAGGTAGGCTGACAAGATGATAGCCTATCTTTCGCCCTCAATGCTAACCACCAGCGTCAGTCCAACTTTATCTCAAGTCTGACCTTTGTCCTGTTTACCTTTTCATGCCCTCCCTATACGGCCACGTATGAATTTTTATGACACCTTCCACCTTTAGAGTTGGCTTTCGCTCCAAAAGCAGCTTCCGTTCTGGGTCTCGTACAAAAGGAATACGATTGACGTGTTTTATTATATCTCGATGATCAACTTCTGTGAAGTTCGGTCGGGCAAGGAATTTATTAATGTTAAATTTATTTCAACATAGTCTTCTCAGATCATCGTCGTTCGCGTATTTTTTAGATACACCGCTGATCTGAAATTAAGGACCACATCAATTTTTAAAGAAAATTCTATACATTTTAGAATTAATAAAACGAAACTAGAATAGTTTTTCATAATAGTGCACTTCTAGAGCTGTATAGTCACAAAAATAAAAATTAACCTTAATTTATAAAACATAATGATCCTTTCATTGTATCCCAATCCCACATCACCACCCTCGAAGAACGGTGCCAAAACTGAGGGATTAAAATAAATTCCAATAAATCCCACCAAATCACATTTACCCTTCGTCGTAAACCTTCGTCTTGCTCTACAGTATCTTTTAATAATACCCCACTTATTCCTGTTGAACAGATCCGTTAATTAGGACTAAATCTGGACAAACGACTGACATGGAATCCTCATACAAGACTGA
>NW_027106266.1:522019-539784 GCF_000696795.3 Halyomorpha halys | reverse complement strand
AGAGAAAGTAGGTTAACATGCGATAATCATAGAGGCATTGTTCTACCAAGCACAATGTATACAATACTGGTAGTGCTTCTACGTAAAAGAGTGTCCAATAAAAGAGTATTCAATAAAGAGTCACCGAAAATATTATAAGAGAATATCTAGGAGGGTTCCGGCCATGTAGACACTTGACCAGATATTCTCTTTGAGGCAGGCAATAGAAAAGTGCTATGATTATAACATAGACCTACATCTGCTATTCGTGGACTAAGTATAAACAAGTATATACCAGTGTGGACTGAAATTTATATAAAAGTTATTTTATTTAAAAATGAAAGATATGTTCAATAATAACTTTTATTTATGGCTTAAATGCCGCATTCTGTATAACCATAATTTTTTCCAAAACAAAAAAAAATAACCATCTCTGATTGTTAATAGTTTTAAACAATGGATATATATAAAATATGAAAGAATTTTTTCTGTTTCTATGGTTGTTTTCAATGTTGCTTCGTATTCTGTTTTCCACGGTGGTTTTCTTTGTCAGATTTGCCTTTCACATGTTATATATGAAACTTATTCTTCCTGAATAATTACAAAAAAATTGGTGTTTTAAAACATCCCATCAAACCGTACACCACACCAAAGCTAATTTTTTTTATTGTTTCTAATACTCTATTAGTCTTCTGTTAATATTAAAATATTACTGAGGATTTGAGTCATGTTTACGTATAAATTATTACGGAGAGATTGGAACATTTCCAAGGTAAATTGAAGGCTTATATAAAGAGTAATAAAGCATTCTTTTATTATTTTATGAAGTTTGTTTTAAATTTTGATATTTTATACATTTATTAGTAGATTTTTTTTTTGGAAGCCCGTATGTGAATTAATCACTATTTTTGTATGACCATTCTGCAAGGATTCATAATTATTTTACTGAAATACGTCACTGCAAAAAATAAATAAATATATGCTTAACTGAAATATATGACAACAAAAAATAAAAATGAAAATAAATTTATAGCCTAACGTTTTAGTAATATTAGGCTATATCTGCATTATATTGATGCATGACACTGACATACAGTTTCCATCTGTCATATTTGTTTAACTAAATATTATTTCAAATTAACAATAAAATCATAATGTGTTATGTATTAATTAAATTATTTCTAAAATGTCACTGAAATGTTAATAAATTCTTTATTCACATTTTTATTTCCATTTGTGATATATGTCAGTTAAGTGGTTCAGTTTAATTAAGCTCATTTTTTATTTTTGCTGTCATATATATCAGTTCAGAAGTTCAGTTTAATTAGTCTCATTTTCATTTTATTTATTGGTCATGTATTTCAGTAGAATGAATACCACTCCTTGTAGATTGTATCTGAGGATGGCTTGTTAGGCTGAAACGTAAAACAAGGGTAAATTTTCAGCCCATTTTAACTTAATTAATATTTTATTTATTGGTATCTTCATCAGTCTAGGCTTCTTCAACTTTTGAAAATTTACTCAGAAAATAATTTTCTTATTTATTAGTTGGTCAAGTTATAAAATTAATGATTCATTATTGATATCATATAAATGCAATGCTTTAAAAATAAAATAATGTTATGGAGATGAAGTTAAGTTGAACCTTTAGCGTGGGTCGTAGAGTAAATTAAACATTGATGGTGTAGAGGCAGGTGTGGGTGGAGGCCGCCCAAGGCCGCGCCGGGTCGGTCCCTCTCATCTTCCCGATCGGGGTCATCTTCTCTCTTAGTATCTATCCTCTTCTGCCTCCTTAGGGGCTGCGGTCTTTTAAATATAGATGGCTGCATTTCAAAGCTGTTTATTTATAAAAGCGTTGATAAAGTATTTGAAGACTTTTATAATGTATTAGCTGTGCCCAGCGGTTCCACCCTAAATTGGGGTCATACGTGTCTTTTACACATGCTGGGTACATGACCAAGTACACCTCCTTAATTGAATAAAATCAGAAATTTATGTGGAATAAAAATAGGGCTTATCATTAGAAAAAAAAATTAAACAAAGTATGTTCCAGTATGATGATTAAGTAATCAAATCTAATATGCTGGATCATTCTTTTGGGCAAAAATAAAGTTCTAAAATATGCATATTGCTTTCCTTAATTTCATTGTTCTATTTGTAAAAATAAGCTGTTTTTTTTTTGCTTTTTTTAATAGTAACTAATGTTTGCGATGTCCTTCATTTATGGTACTAACTTAAAATAGCCTACTTTCTTCCTAAAGAACGCAGTTATTACTCAAATGCATGGACTTTAAGTGAAAAGCAGCTTTGAGGAAGAAACAAAAATGTATTAATCTTAACATTTTGTAAATTATAAAAATTGATTTAGAACAATTTAACTAAGACCTCGAAGAATGGTGTCGTAATTGGAGGATTAAAATAAATCCCATCAAATCACAGTTACCCTTCATCGTAAACCTACCGACTGCCCTACAGCCTCCTTTAATAATATTGATCTTACCCATGTCGAACAAATCCGCTACCTTGGACTGCATCTGGACAAACGACTTACCTGGAATCCTCACACAAGACTGAAAAGACAGGAAACTGCACGTCGACTTCGGCTATTACAGCACTTACTGGACAGACGGTCTAAACTTCCAATTCATTACAAAAGACTGATCTACATGACTGGAATAAGGCCAATTCTGGAGTTGAGCTTAGGGGCTCCACTAAATCTATGAATTTCTCTCGTATCTAATCATTGCAATCCACAATCCTTCGTTAAATCCTCAATGCTCCTTACTTTGTCACAAATAAAATCGTACATTAAGATCTTAATGTTCCATATGTAACCGCTCTAGCCCGAACCAGATATCATTCCTTCCATTATAAACTTCCTAACCACTCAAACCCACTAGTTTCTCACCTTGCTTCCTCTTCCGTTCCTGACAATCCTCCTAGGCGCCTGAAAAGAAGATGGCCACGAGACCTGCTAATGTAAAACGACATTAGAGTGTTACCATGGGTAGTTTCTCTACACGCTGTAAGACTTCATTTTGACTGAGATCAAAGTTACTAAATGTATTATAATGTACAGTTGCAAATAGCAAAAGTTTTTTGAAAAAATTGATATTCATTTTATATCTACATTTTTATCTAACTACTTAAAATATTTTTTTTTTATTATTTGAATACAATAACTAGCATTGTTAGTAGTAATAAAAATGGATGAATATAAAGTATGAAAATACCTGATAATTACTGTTTTCTAAGGCTCTTATAACAATAGCAAGATTTAATTTTTACTTTTTTATTTTTTAGAAAGTAGTTTTTGAACTGTTTCTCATTCAATTTCATTTCATAGTAGGGTGATAAGTGAAGGTTGTGTGATGCAAGCAACACATTTTTCATTTTGTTCTTGCCGTGGTAGTGTAATGAGGGTGTGGAAGTAAAAACTATTAAAATGAAATTAATTTTATTAATTTTTGTGCCCTGTATATAGGAGATAAGGGAATGTTAACCTTGTGTATATTTTCAGTGTCAGTCTCTATTTGAACTTAATAATATATTGCTTACAATATTGAAATAATATATTTTTTTAATGCTTTGAAAGCTAAATATATACTGTGTACAAAGTGATGTAAAAAAGTCACTCCTCGGGTGATATTAAAACTACAATGAAAATCTTTTTGTATTTATGTCATTTTGGTATTAAAAAATTTTCCCTGAGAAACTAATACAGATGAGAAAAAATTCAGTCCTTAGTTCCCCAACTTCTTTATTGGACTTTTCTAACATCTGTTCACTTAATAATTTTTATGTGAAGATTCAAGTTCAATTTAATTTAAGTTCATTTTAAAGTCTGTTTACTCCTATGATTATTAATATTATTATTGCTTCATTTTGGTATGATTTCCATGATAAAACATGTAATGTGGAGGCAATAATTAAATGAGAAATACTGTAGAAACTTTTTTTATTTTTCCTAGAATTTAAAATTAAGTTGACAAATGAGCGGGAACGAATTAAAATACAGTAAGTAATTAAAATAAATTAAATTTTTTTCCTATGTGCTTAGATGGTAAATGTATATTATACATATATTGTTTAAGGACGTACTATATGTTTAAATAATATATGTATAATGTACATATATCATTTAAGGGCATTTACAAAACATTATCTTTTAATAAATGAAACGTTTCATTTTTGTCAGCTCAATTATGGCTCGAATCATGAGAAAAATATATGTATAAAAGGTTCTTAGAAAAATGCAGTTAATTATTTCATATTTATAAATTAAACGATCGAACATTGACAACAAACGAAATTTGTTTTATTAGTTATATATTCTATAAATTTAAAAATATGAAGTTTCTCGTTTACAACAAATTATAAGATCAGAGTTTACGAAAAGCAAGAATAATGATTGTTTTAAAGAATGAATAAAATTAGCTGATAGTTTAGGTTGTATATTTAACAATAGGGATTAGAGATTTTGAATCTGTGAAAAATGGAATAATCAAATCATAACTAGAAATAGTGTTAAGTATAATGTTTTATATAAAAAAAAACTTGACTTTTATTCTGGGTACAAAAATCATGAAATCCTGTTGAATTGATTCAATGTCTAAGACGGGATATTGATTTTTTAATGTAAACGTAATTCTTGGTATAATTACTCGTTATCTACATATTATAAATATTATAAAGATGTACAAAAGTAAGGAGGATAGAAATGTAAAAAAAAAATAAGCAACGTAAAATTCGGAATTATTTATTTATGTATATGAAATTTGCTTTGAACTGTGTACAATTTTTAATAACTGAGTTCAATTATAACATGGTCGATTATAAAATAACTAAATAAAAATGGAATTTTTTTTATATGTTAATTTATGGTTATTAATCGCAATTCAATAATATATATTGCGTTTTAAATAGTTAGAGTTGTCTTTTGCATGACACTATATCCTCTTCCCGGCCCTCAATATTCAATTGTTAAACAAAAAAATGTACCTCTTACATTAACCATGTAAGGCCCACCAGGCCGATCTGGTATTAAATAAAATATGATTTATGATGGAAAACATGACGATTAAAGATCGATAAGCCTAAAACTCTCTAGCATATTTTACTTTACCGGTATTGTTTAATATGAAACACGTAAATAAATAATTTAAGATACTTATTACGATATGAATGAATATTCCAAATTTGCGAATATTCGTGTGAACATTATTATTATATTATTGAAAATTGACCTTATTAGTTTTGTATACGTAAGTTTATTTTCTCTACTTTTGATATAAAAACATTCGATGGATCTGCGAATACGTTTTTCTGAAATCGTAGAGAAATTTTTTTTTAGATATATTTTTCTGTTTATTTTTACCTTGCAAGAAGAATATTATATATATTTTTTGTTTAGTCCTTTTCAAAACTGATCTTTTTACTACTTTGAGAAGAAGACGTGTATATGCCCGAAAGAAAGCAAAGATGTGACCCCGGGAGAGTTTTTATGCAGTTTTTCCTATACTTTTCTTAGGAGAACTCTTTAACTGTTTGAATATATCTTTTTTTTGTCCTCCTTAGATTCCTTTATTATATTACGATTTTTTCCGCCAATCTGTGTGTTGTGCACAATGCGAGGAGCTTTCTTTTCAATGCGGCGAGATGACAAGTGTCTTACTGAGCTTGTCAAGGGGGCTCCAGCTGAGACCATTCGTGTACTTCTTTTCACGGGTCTGTTTTCTAACCTCTTCTATCCAGATAAAAACCGAGCTCAATTGAACTTTTTTTATGGACTGTTTTATATGAGCTTCTGCCTAGATCAGTACGTTATTTTGTTCAGCGAGTATGTTTTTCTGTATTTGTGCGGTAAAAAAATACTTGTATCATAAAAGTAAAACATATTTATAGAAAAAATAAAAAGTGACCATAGACCATACCGTACAGAAAGTACTGGAGGTTCATGACCGTAATATCGTTAATAGCAAGTGAATATTTATAAGTTTTATAATTTGTAATATACTTTTTAATTGTGAACTGTCAATGAAAAAAAAACTTATATTTTGGAAGATTAACTGTATTTTAACTATTTGTTTTGAATTTAAACTTAATTCAACTAAATACTAATTAACTAAGGAGTGACCCTCAGTTCCGTTGAAGATTACTATAATATCCAAAAGAAACTTTTCATACAATGTTACTTAAACAAAATTCCTGGCCTATTTCGTATTCAGCTAACATGATTACACCCAGTGAAATGTTATGAATGACAAAACTTCGGAAACTTATTACGCTCTGGATTACTACAAAAAGTTCGCTCTGAACTTTTGTTGAATTATTCTCGGTCAATTTGATTATTGTAATTTTTTTCTTACTTCTTGGATAATTTTTATTAATACGGTTTTAAACCAACATCAAAGTTAAGATCAGGATTTTATTATATATATATATATTTGATCCAGTGATAAAAGGCGAAATTATTTATCAATTAAAATGTAAAAATACTAAAATATCCAACTTTCTGAAAAATATTTATTTAAATTAACATTAGTAGTTCAGGATTCATGTTCTATGCAACAATGCTTAAAAAATATTATTATTGAACAATTTTTATGATAAATTCGAATTCCTCTTTGACTTATAGTATTTACTTATTTACTCTAACGATTTTCATTTAGTATAATTAGTTATTTTTTATTTATAGAGAGAGAAACACTTTTTTGAAAGCATACTGCCCGACTGCATTGGGTTACTATAAACACAGAATACTTATAATTAGTGAAAAAATTGTTTTTTTAAAACCTATATTGGTAGGAATCGTATAATTACTTTAAAATATATGATAGTAATGAATATATTTTTTTTTGTTTTTTTCTTTTTCATTTGTATATTTTCTTTTTTTATTATTATTCAAAAAATCATAACAATGTACACATAAAAAATTAACATAATAATGGACTGATAGATATAACCCCTATGTGTTTAGGACATTGAAATATATTTTATTTCTCTAATTGCTTTTATTAATTTTGAAGACGTTTTTTGATTATAATTTAGAATTAGATTTCAACTATTTATTGTTTTGATAAAAAAAACTTTTTCTTATTGTCATATCGATAATTTCTTAGCCTGGATGAGATGGGAAAGAGGAGAGTGGGAATGTGTGATAAGCCAGGAGTGACTATCTGACATGGAATCCACGACCTCTCCCCACATACCTGGGCCACGACCTCCGGGTCGAGTCTGTATTCAAATCCCCTCCGCCGGCTTGGATAACTCTGCCTGCATATCAACCCCATGACTCTTCTTTATCTCATACTTTATAGAAATTAAATTAATGAAAGTTATATTAATTCCTTTCCGTCTAACAGCAGTATTTGATGAATCTATAACGCTCTGTAAAACTATAAAGTACTGTAGTTAATAAAGTTACATCGTTGAAATAGCAAGTAAGATTTTAGATAACTGCTTTAAAATGTGCAAAAAAAAAAAAAAAAATGGGCTGGGTAACGCATCTGTGAGTAACTCACGTATTACAGCAAAGTTGGAGTTTGATGAGGTACACAACTCTGAAATGACTTAGAGAGCTTATTCACATCTCTATGAATGCCTCAATACATGAACGCTACGAGATTGCAGATATGTTGGGCAAATCAGCAAAATTTAAAAAGGTCTAGTTTATTAAGATTTAGCACACTTACTCGATTTAGCCTCAACTGGCTCCACTCACTGGCATTAGTAGAGATGCGGTGAGAGGAATGCACTGGGATCTCAAAGAGCCCTGCTGGGGGCTAGTTTGGGCTGGGGGATACAGGTCGTAGTGTAAACATTGTGTATAAAAGTATAAACGTGACTAGTGATTATTATTATTTTCTCCTTTCATGTGTATAATTTGATTTTTATCCTTCTATTTATATATATTTAGAGAGAGATTTTTTTTCATTTACTTATTTATTTTATGTTATTTTTTATTTATTTGTTTTTATAATTTTTAGTGTGAATGTGATCAGTTATAACAGACTGAACCTACAAAATGATGAATATTACATTAGTATTTTCTGAACACCACGTTAGTAAAAGTAAATATAGCTACTTGACCATTTTATTAGGCAGATAATAATTACGTGTGTTTTGAGGTTTTTTTATGTTAATCAATGATTTCTAAATAAAGGGAATTAAATATAAATGATAATTTTACTATAAGCAACATCTACAGGAGAAACCAGGCTTCAAATACAAATACAATACGTAATATATAGATTTTTTTTTTTTGCAAATATAAGTCAACAAATTTGTGGAATTGGATAAAATTGATACTACACCTTTTCCCCAACTATCTCCAACGGTCTAACTGTAACTTTAGGACAGTTCAGTCTAGATTAACGATAGTAGCTTTATCGTATAGTAGCTTTATTTTAGGAGGTAAGGAAGAAAAAAAAATCCCTTTATTTAGAAATCATTGATTAACTCAAAAAATGTTGGGGTTATCGTACCAATTTTAGCTGCACTAAGATTATTGGGTTTTTTAAACTTTTAATATTACATAACATCTGTCCTTTTTAGTCAAATTTTTAATATATAATGACAAAGATTGAACAAGTAGAGAGATATGTTAAGTAATGAAATAAGTTAAAAAATAACAATAATGTCAGTGCATTTGATAAGGTAATTATTTCTAAATAAAATACATTAACTAAAACATATTCTCACTATGTCTCAAAGGAAACAAATAAAATTGTTCAGTATTTTAACCTAAATTATAAGATAAATTTTATTGGAAAAAGACAAATTAAATTTATTAAAAAAACTTTATTCTAAAACCTCAAAACACACGTAATTATTATCTTCCAAATAAAATGGTGAAGTAACTATATTTACTTTTACTAACGTAGTGTTCAGAAAATACTAATGCAATAGTCATCATTTTGTAGGTTCAGTCTGTTATAACTGATCACATTCACACTAAAAATAAAAACAAACAAATAAAAATAACAAAAATAAGAATATTTTTTAAACGTAATATGTGATTGTGAGTTTACTATACGCAACTAGATAACATCTACGGGAGAAACCAGGCTTCAAATAAAAATACAATACGTAATATATTTATTTATTTTTTGCCAAGTATAAGCCAACAAGTTTGTGGAATTGGATAAAATTGATACTACACCTATTCCCCAACTATCTCCAACGGTCTAACTGTAACTTTATGACAGTTCAGTCTAGATTAACGATAGTAGCTTTAATACGCGTACAAACATTTGACCACAAACAGTGTACTAAATATTTTCATTGATGTTTAATCGTTATACGCGGGTTTAAACTTTTGATTCTTACTACAAAACTTCTTTTTTTATTTATTTTTGTTTCTTATATGAATTCAAAGCTTCTCTACGTTCAGTAGTGAAAAAGTAAAAAACACAGCATGACAATGAACTGGCAATACTACGTAGTAACCAAGACCTGGCTTACGTATTTGTCATAAAATTTACGAGAAATCAGCTAATAAATATTCCAACTTTAACAGATATGTTAAGTATTTCTTCCTATTATTCCTATTTCGTATTGATATTTTTTACGTCTTTTACGGTTAATCTTTAATAATTCTTTTAGTTCAAAATTCATTAGCTTAACCTTACCTCTAAGTTGAAAGCAGAAGCACTATTCCCTTATCATCATTTAAAACGTCTCACAGAACAAGACCTAGGGCCAATCAGTATTTGCTACAACTAAATTAAACAATGGCACTCAAATCCACATTAAAGTGGCTTGTTGTATTGCATAATTGATGTTATGGCGTTAGCACGATTGAAATGCTGGTAGCAGTGCTTCGACTAGGTAATGAACTTAGAACTAATCAATCGTTAATCAATGCTAAATCTACTGGAAGACGTTCAAGGGATTTTAATAGGAGGATTACATAGGACTTTAATGAATAATTATGATAAGCTTGATTAAAAAACAAAACAAAGAACTTCTAAGGTTATTTCAACATCCTAATTTTCCCATGTCTTTAAAATAAAATAATAGTCTTATTTTTTATGGAATAGTAGAACATTTTAATATATCGTTGAAAGTTATGTTTCTTATCAATAAACAGGTGTGGAACTAGAAAATGTTTAATAGTCCACTTTTACTCCGTTCCTGTATCAGATAATAATTATAATCTTTATTTATTCTGGGACTGATTCCTTTTGAATAATATTATATGCGTCAAAATCAGGCTTTAGAGTCTTAGAGTAAAATACAAAATAAAAAAGAAATTATATACCATCATGAAATATAATGAATTTGAAAAGATAAAAAATGAACAACAAGAATTAACAGAATATATAAATGAAAATATAACAAATAAAATCATATGTCATATCATAAAACATAAGGTGACAAACTACTTATAATAAAAAAGCTCATAAAGAATCAAACACAAGTAAACAAAAAATAATAAATGAAATAGTAAAATTTCTTCTAATGTACGTATTTACTAGTTTAAAGGAAAATCAGAAACATCAAGTACAGAAAACATACAATAAAGGTAGTAATAAAATAATCTCTAATAAATCATAACCATTGGTGATACCAATCTTAAAGATCCACTTCCTCCTCAATACCGTTCCCATGTTGTCTACCGTATCCCGTGTTCTACTTCTAATTGTAATGCATCCTACATTGGCGGAACAAAAAATTTACTTAAAGACCGCATAACCCAGCACATATATTCCGTCTCCTCCCGTAATTTCATGGCTTCAAAATTATCTGAACATAGCTTGTCACTCAAACATTCTTTTGATTTTGATAATACCTCCATACTACCCCCTGTCTCTAACCACGACAAACGATTACTATCCGAAAGCATTTTTATACAATTAGAAGCTTCCCCAGTCAATCACAAAACAGACAAACAAATCCTATCCCTAGCCTATTCTCAAATAGTTAATTTATTAAAGCACCCATAATTTATTTTATTTTATCTATCATTATGAATTTTCGATTTTATTTTATTTTTTTAAAAATTTTAATCATAATTTTTTGACCTTTGGGTTCCATATTAGTCTCTTTTAGGGTCTTTCTTTTAAACTATAACTTGACTTCTATTTTTGTCATTGGTATTTCATATCAACTGTTGTGTCATAACGGTCTCTCTTGACAGTTACATTTGTAGGGAATCCTTTGTCTGTCCGTAGCTCACTCTGGCGAGCTTTTCTAAAAATCAATCAGTTGTAGGCATACCTTCTACGCCATAACGTGTGTCTCCTTTCTCGCTCTCATATTTCTTACATTATTCTTTTATCATTCTCTATATTCTACCTTTTACTACCACCTAATTCCACGATTATCAATCAATTTAATTTTTTTTACTATTCAATTATCAGTTATCAATTTTTTATAATTTATGATTCAATTCAATATTTGTTTGTACACTATTCCTTTTCAATTTTATGTTTCTCTGAATGTTGTTGTTATTTCTTTTGTTCTATAGCCCTGATGAAGACCTGAAATTCAGGTCGAAACGTCGGCATAAAATAAATAAATATAGTTTCGTTTATTTATGTTTTTCTTTGCTGAACGCACCCCCCCCCACAAACTTCTCCAATCAAGATAATATTCTCATTTGAAAAAACAAACCTGTTATTATACATATTTGTTTATAACGAATGAATTGGGAAATCTATAATCTTAACTTTAATTATTGTATAAATTGCGTAGATCTATTTTTAGAAAGGAAAGAAAAAATATTGCTACAGTTATTTTAGTTTGAATACCTCAATTGTAAGCAAACCATTAAAGTTTAGAGATCTCTAAATTTTACATCGTATGAGTCGACTCAATGTCGTTTGTTTTCGAATTAAATGTATCTGTAATAGCTCGTGTGTAATAGCAATCTTATATCAGATCCTTTATGAATTTAAATTTTTATTTCAAAAATTAATAGTTAAACATTTATTTCAGTCAGTACCCTCGATGCGTAATTTAAGGGGCGGTTGCTTGGTCAGGCGTTATTCTAAAAAAAACTAAACTGGTCTAGGGATTAGCTTAGCTTCGGCATAAAATTAATCCAGAACCAGTTTACTCTCAGGTTAAACGAGGAACGACTGCTCATTTTTTAGTTTAGGGATAGGGTTATTCCATAGCTAATTAAGCCTAGGTTAAATCAGAGTCTACATTTTACTTACCCTAAAATAAGATTTTATAATTCACGGTTTCTATAACTTTCCACTGAGTGAAAATAATTAATTTCAATTTGGTTGACATAAACAAAATCGTTTTTATTTTTTTTTTAGAAAGGTGTTTACAGTTTAATTTTATAAAATAACACTGTATCTGCTATAAATAAATTCCCTACGACTAGTGATCATACAGTGAGGAGTTTAGTTGTCGTGAATGTAGGGTTTCAACAATAATTTCTAGTCTTACATTCTTCACATAAACGAATGTTTCAGTGAAAGTTTTATTAGTTAAAGACACGTCATACAATTAAGAAATCGATCGTTGGCGTACCCCCCTATTTTGATGATTTGAAGTAATTTTTGATTCTTGTCGAACCTATTAATTCTGTATATAATTAGAGGGTAAAGCATTGCTTCTGAGTACAGTTTTTGATTGTTTAGTTTCGGTGTTATTATTAAACCTACTTCGCCACAGAACCTATTTTCAAATCCTTATATTTCGGATTGTTAGTATTTCCAGAATAAAAATGTTTGATTTTCAATTTATATAAAAAAAACTCATATTCGTAACTGTGAGATACGCGTTATGCTAAAAACATAAATCAGATACTTGTCATAAAAAATACAAAAATGAGCATTAATTGTGAATGTAAAAACATTGTCTTATTAACTAGAGATGAAGGTATTGTTCATTTAGATCTGATTACTTTTTTTTTTCCTTTTTTAATAAATAAATGTATTGAGCTTTTCAAAAACATTCGTTATCCCGATAAAATTTTCCTATAGTAGCACAGTACTTTTTTTTTTTTTTGTGCTAGTCCTATGTGTTGTAGAAAATCGTTTGCATAATTTCAAGTATACCCTAATTTTTGACGCTCACAATGTGGAAAATACAATATTACAGCTCAGATTTCTACAGTCAAAATATGAGATAAAAAGAAAGCAAGTTGTATAGCAGAATAGAAGATTAAGGGGAAAAAATCGCTGATGGATGATGGAATGGTTAAAAAAAAATGAAGTGAGCCAATGCACCATGTGATTTTCTATACTTTTTTTGACTAGACAGAGGGAAAACTTGTCGATGGACTGTTTTGATTGGTTATAGCTGTAATTCAAAATAGTTACACTGGAATAGGAAATGCTAATACTCATGCTCCATGTCCACGTTAAATAACAACACAATGTTATTTAGATCATTTATACATAACTAAATGGTTATTGCACAATAGTGTTCACAGAGTATATTGTATAATGAATTGATTGATTTTATTACCCAATATTGTATACTGATGGTCAATAAATTATACTATATTTATGATTACGCAATATATTGAAAGTAACATTGAATGTCCTAGAGCTTTTGTTCTTAACCTATAGAAGTCTACGAACCATTAAGCCAGAAATTGAACTTTTTTCAACCCACCCTCACTCCGATTTGGCGTTAAGGGGGTCCCCACAAGGAAATATTTAAAAATTAGGTTGCTTAATAATGAATTAAGAATAGGGGTGTCTCAAACCAAAGGCTCACTTCTGTACCACCGGTTGGGAACCACAGGTTTGAGGATTGTTTAGGAGCGACCCACAGTACAAAAATAGAACTAAATTAAAATATGATGTTATAAGAATTGCAAGTTATTCAGTATTGGTTTTATTTTTTATTTATTTAGTAAGTACATGTATGTAGTCCGATCTGACAGCAGCATCACTCCGTCAGTGCCAAAAAAATATGCAAAATGCTAAATAGTAATTGATATGTGTTTATTACACGTTTCATTATCGGGGCACTGTGTAGACTCTAACGGTTTATATGCCGAAATTGTAAACTTATTTTATTTTATTTTTTTCTTACCTCCTTTATAATAAATAACAATATTAATATATACCACTCACAAGAGGAGATCATAACAAAAAAAGGCAATCCTTCCCCGCCGAACCCGCCCCGCTAAGACCCCCGGAGAGTGACGGTCCTGTGTCTCTTTAGAAACATTTGCTTAAAACGGGAAGAGGAGACTTAAAGATAGTTTAATCGAGCAATATTTAAAAAGCGCCTGAAATTGAAAAACGGCGTGAAAGATCATTGAAACTGAATAGAAAGAAAAAAATACATAAGAATATGACATACTAGTTATTTCATTTTTAATAGTTATATGTTTAATATTTATAATATTTAATAGCTAAGTTTATTCACAATATAATGAAAAGATATTTCTCTGCATTTTTAATATATATGAGTTAACCGCTATAACCACAAATTAATGTTTCATTTAAAATAGTAAAGTCAATTTGGATACTGGAAGATTTTTAGAAAAATAGAATTTTTATTTACCTTTTTTGTTCCCACTCAGGAGATCATAATATTACCAATTAAGAACTAAATGTATTTTTCTCGGCTGATTGTGTTATCTAATATTAATTGATTTAAGAAGTTATAAATTAGTCACTATATTTTTGTAACATATTAATATAACGTAAATTTAGCATACTTTTGAAGGTTAAAATACTAACTTGAAGAGTGCAGAGTAAACGGATAAATAAAAAAAAACTGAACCTAATGGCGAAAGGGCTTTGCTTTTCCTCTTGTTTGTATTTGATAAAATTTTCTTCTTTGAATGATTTTTATTAAAGGAGCTTTGGACTGTCATTTCAAATCTGTTTAAATTAAGGATAAACTTCGAGGATAATATTGTTTTTTTTTTTTTTTTTAAACTTTATTTATTACATTAGGTGTCTTCTTTACCCGAAGTTGTCACTTTTCCTTGTTTTTATGTAAATGAAATATTCGTTTTTATATTATATTTTAAAATTCCAGGTATGCTAACAAGTATATTTTATTTTATCTACTAAATAAATCTTACTTAATGTACTGTAGGGTTCTTAAATTCTCAGTATATTTTTTTTATAAGAATTTTTGTTCTCCTAAACTATTAGAACATTTACTATTAACTTGTAAACAATGACGCTTGAGGAAGACCAAATATTTCCACAATAAATCCGTTATAGAGCATTGCTACATTATCAAAATACAATCACTTGTTTAAGTAGAACTCGTAATGAGCTGGATCAAGAATTAAAACAATTACAGAATGAATTAAATCGAGTAAAAAAAGAAAATGGCAATTCTATTTTATAATCTAATAGATCTCTCCCAGAGAAATTAAGGTTAAGAATATTAATTGAGAGAATATTAAATCTTAACTTTGGCTACAAATACTACAGACCATAATAGAAGGCTGTTTACCTTTCAGGTTAATAAAACTAGGAAAAGTCGATAATCGTACCGTGTGTCCTCCGTCAAATGGTCAAACCCTTAAGCTGTAATCAAAATGGCATCTAAACTTCGGTACAATTTTTATACTTTTCTCAATCATAAAAAAAACGGATGTGTTCAAAGAAACCTTGGGCCGTCCGTAGCTCATAGGTCTAATCTTGTTCTGAGATCTGCGGGTGGCGCCGGTCCGGATCCCGCCTGTGGCCAATCGACTTTTTTCATTAAGTGGTGGCCCCACAAAGTAAAAAACCCACCATGGTTAGCATAGGTTGGTCACCAATAGATAACTAGGCAAATATCACCTTCGAGTGTCTAAAAAAAAAACCTTACAAAGTTTTAAAATATAATTAAATATTTATTGACACCTTTTATTGACGGATCGGAAATACATTTTGTCAGGACTTGAAAGTTGCACAACATCGATTTATTTTAACTTTTTTCCAACTGAAAGTTGCCAATCATAGACCTTTGTTATGAATTGTCTTCCTCGACAATTCAAAGGAAAGTGTTACCTTTTTTTTTTTTTTTAATATTATGACTCCCTATCTGATCATTTCTGACATACGGGGGGGGGGGGATTAGTTTAGCGGAGACCAACCTATTTTAAAAAAAGGCCCACCCGCCAGGCCGGATTCGACCCGGCGCCGTCCGCAGTTCTCAGGCTGCTAAGACCTGCGGCTCAACGACATGTACGTCCAATACGCCCAGAAAAGCGTCGATTATGTTAGTGTAACACTAAATTTATTATATGCTACAGATCGACAAATATTTTTAACTGATGTATTATAATATTTAATAAAATAATACTCATGAAATCTTGTAAACCCATTGCATACCACCTGTTGGTAAACTATATAAGTATGTGGATGTGTTGCCGACCCGTTGGAAAATTTCGCAAAAACATGTTTTTTAATCATATTTTAAACTAGACTTCAATTTAATTTAATATATTTAGAATGAGTACCCGCAATTTGTTGTAAAGCTACTGAAAGAAATGAGGCGCTCGGCTGTAAAAGCAATTACAATGTTTTAAGTTCAAACAGGAATTACATAATATAACTTGGTATCAAAATTACTCTTTTGAGAAAACCAATTTCCTAAAGATTCTTCCAACAATTTATGAAATTAGTTTTAAAAAACCGGTGATGCCAAAAACTTTGATTAAAATAAAAAATTCATCTACGGCCGAACAAATAATATTTATGCTTCTTATTTTAACAAAGTAGTACGGAATTTTAATTGTTGTTAAAAATATAAAAAGAAAACAATTTAAAAAAAAACGAATGCATTTACTATTCAACTATTGGTATTGACGGCTCTATCCTTCAATTTTTAAAAAAATATACATAAGTACTATTCTTTTAGGTTTTGTAAAAGGATAATAAGTTTATTTTATTCAGAACATGGACAGTTCAAATGTACTATACTTCCCTGGAAGACATACTTTGTGGTTATGGCTACCTGCCAGTGATCACAAGTTGTGTGAATCTCTAGACTTCAAAGATGACATCCCTTCGAACCTTGATGGTGTCCTTAGCATCCTAGACTATAATGGCTGCATGGAATAATTTATTCTCTTCTAAAACTAGGGCAGCATCTAGTGGATTTAATCTTAAGTTTTGATCCACTGCCCTCATCGACACCTTTCTTTGTCTTACTCAGTTATCTTAAGATATCTTAATTTGTTGTTACCATAAACAAATCTGTCAACTCATAAATAAATTGTGACTGTTGGGGCCACAAGCTAGGTTCTACGGATTGTTGATTTGCGGCTTTAAATACTTTGTTAGTAGGGAATTGAAAATAAAAATAGAAAATTTAAATATTTATGCAAATGGATTAGGCAATAAAGATAACATAATAAGTGAATGAGAGATAAAAAAAAAAAGAAGGAAAATGTGAACATGATCAATATGATCGATTAAATACAGAATAAACTGTAACAATATTTAATATAAAAACAAATAATATAGAAGATATAAAATAGAAGAAAATATAAAAGATAAAGAACCTACTGACACATGAGAAATGACAAAATGCTTGATAAAACAGAGAAAAAAAAACATAATACAAATTCTTTGATGGATAAAAATATATTAAAACAGTAAAAGGAGAATTCATTGAGAAAATGAATGAAACTTAAATGATACTGGTTGAATATATTTTTTTACAAATAAACCTCACCTACAGAGCTCTGGTTAAAAATAAAAAATAAATAATATAGTGAGATGTAGATAGTTCACCGTAGATTAATGCTTGAACATTATGACAAACAATGAAAATAGTGAGTGGCTTATATCCGAATTACTTTGTGAGTATTAACTTATATACCTATACTAAATATATATATATATATA
>NW_027106266.1:508295-521519 GCF_000696795.3 Halyomorpha halys | reverse complement strand
GTTGTTGTTATCTCTTCTGTTCTATAGCCCTGATGAAGACCTGAAACTCAGGTCGAAACGTCGGCATAAAATAAATAAATATTGTTTTGTTTATTTATGTTGTTCTTTGCTGACCGCACCCCCCGACAAACTTCTTCAAGAATAAATAATATAGATTGATACTATTACAGTATTGAACAAATTATTTAAATTTTAGTTGATTTATATTACTATTATAATGTGGGTTAGGAACAGAATGGTATGGTATTTGCATTGGTGAAAATGAATGATTTTGGTGAACTTGGTGAAAGTTATGAGAGATGGTGTAGATAGAGGTGAAACAGATTAAAAATAGGTAGACAGACTGAAGATAAATGAAAATTGGTGAAGACAGAAGAAATAAAAGATAACCTGCTCATACTCTAAATGGGTAAGATAAAACAGACTCTTTATCTCTCATCCATAGAGGTTGCCACTTCAGTAAGTAGGAACCTCCTCTGCTAACAACAGCTTACTTCAGATTTAAGATTTTCACACTAATGAAATACATTAACCAAAATTTAGTGCATGGTTTAAAGTGGTAAGGGTAAAATAAATGAAAGTAAAAGGAGGAATTTAATGAGTATAAATTTATCAAATTAAAGTAATGGAGAAAATTTGGCCTGAGCAGTAACTTCCTTGGATACTTTTCTCATTATAATTTTTCAGTACATTCTTGAGTTACTCTTTTTAGAGGCTATCAATATTTAGAAAAAAAATATGTCTTTAAAAGTGTTATTCCAGTAAACTTGTATTCTAATGATCACATATCTACTTCCACCATTAATTCTTTAAAGTTTTGTGTCATGTTCGTAGCCATTTTTAAGTTCCAAACTTTAAAACAGCATCTGGTAGGTAACTTGTTTTCCTCTGCTATAAATACCTTCGCATATTTCCTTATCAAATTCCTTCTGTTGTGCTTCTTAGTCTTTAGCCGGATTGTTTTATCCAAGGTATCCTCTTTCAATTTTTTTTCACCAATTTCAGTCTTCTCTCTAATTCCTGCTTGTTATTGAAATTTTTAACCGTTCAGGCATACCTCTTTAAATTTTTATGATTTTTTAAGATTTCTAAACTACTTTCTTAAAATAATATTCTTTTTGTTCGCTCTATGAAGTTTTATTATTTAATTTATAATATGATAATGACCGAGTCTATTGAGCTTCCATTCATTCAACCAAATCTATGGATCAACTCATGTGATTTTTACTTGGGAGTTGAGCTCGAATATCCCTTATATTGAATCATTCATTCACTGTTTTTACAACTTGGCACACGCCCACTTGAAATGTTCTCTACAATTCTTTATTTTCACTAAAGTGTTTAAGCTGTATTTGTTTGTTAAGCTGTTTTGCCGTTAATATTTATGCGGTCACGTTTCGTATCTGTAAAGAACAATATTTTTTTTTTATATTCTTACTTTTATGTTTTAGGATGGTAAATGTGAATTGAGTTGTTTTTAACAGAGAAATAAGTATTTGTCACATGCCTTTATATGTTCTTGATTTTTTTTTTATATATTGTGTAAAGCCTAGAATTATTGCATTAACAAATTCTCATCTATATCTAAATGGCATCGTATATTTTACTATTGGCCAGATATTTCGTTTTAATTATCATTCAGCAGCTTTGTTTAATTTATAGAATTTTTGTTTTTAAATATTGCGACAGTCGTTTACCAGGCCTTAATGTTCGATTAAATAAGTCTCAGTATAAGAAGAACTTACTGTCTCTCACTTAGAATTATATATAAACTGAGATTTATTAGACAGCAATTCCCGTCTGAAGATGAAAACTGCCGTTGTCGCTAAGTAATTTATGTCCGAAACTGGTGCACGCTATGCCATAACTTGAAAGCAGGAACATCGCCTTAGAACATGGAAGTCCCATGTAACAGTGTTGTATAACGCATCTGTAGCTCGTTTTTAGCCACTAAAACTGAAACTTTATTGGGTCAAAGTCCACCTTTTCGGAAATACTAATTATCATAATGTATTCCTTTGAACTCTTTAATCAATCTCTATTGAACATGTGCTATAATCATCAACAGTGTGGTAATTATTGGCTTTTTAATAATACAATAATTTAATTTATTGACTGCAATAATCAACCATTTTAATTTTCCATATTATTGACTTTATTTTTAATTTTTTTTAAACATATAAATTATAACTATAACGGGGAGATTAAATAACTTCAAACAGATTTTGCGATAAATTAAAAAAAAACTCTAATGTTGTATCTCTTATTAAAATAAAAATCATCCCTCAAAATTTTACCGTCTTTAGTTTGATAGAGTTTTATAGTGAAAAATGCCTTTATATATCATCATTTGAACCTACATTTCTGAGAACGAACAGCAGTACAAGTAAAATGTATAGGTACTATCTTTCTTAATGAAATCACAAAAAATCTAATAGAAAAAACAGCAAAACAAAAATGTAGTATTACACAAAAAAAAGTCATTAACCATCTCTTTAAAATTTTTAAAATAATTTTTGTTTTTATTATTTCATTTGGAGGCTTATCTGGAACTTATCTTGAAAGATATTAATACCAATTTTTAATCGGTAATAATAGATAAAATCGCCAATTTACGTCTAAGCAAGTGTTTTACGTGTTATTAATAAGTGATCTTAAAAAAACAAAAGGAATTAATTAATAATAAATTACTGAATGTGGCTAAATTTAATGTCATTATTAACTTAAATTTTTACGTTCACTTGCCTATATGAAATGTATATATTAAGGGAAAGCATTGCGATCGTGCGGAAATGTTTTGAGGTAAGCTGTGTCCAAAAAACCTTGTCTCTCCAAACCTAGTCTGTGAACAGCCTAGCTCAAAAACAAAACGTACGGAATGTGGATGTGACTGCAACTTTTTCATAAAATCGGCCGAATGGATGTGCTACTTTATACTCGTAAATTCGCTTTTTCACATTTTTTTTTCGATTTTCTTAAAATTGGCTCTAACAATTCGATTAAACTCGGCATGCCTATGTACAATTATATTTAATATCAGGATGGTCTTATCCTCATTGAAATATTTTAACGGAGCTTAAATTCTTCCTTTAAAGAACTGTTTTGATCAGGCAGTCCGGAATCCTGTTTATGGGGGGGGGGGGGTAATGTCTGGAACCAGTTTAAAGTATTCCATATCTGAAAGGGGGCTTTGTTTGATGATAATAGAGGGATTAAAATTACAGAGTATATTGAGAGAGAGATGATAAATTGTAGATAGGGAATAAGTTAAAGGGGATAATAATATTGTTAATTTTGTTAGTTTGATTTTAAATGATAGGAAATAATTTATGTTGCTGAAAAGAAGGGTCAACCTCTTGTATTCCAAGTAGCGGATGAAATACATACATGCTTCTCTCTTACTTGTGTTATGGACCCTATGTAGGATGTGTCAACTGATGCTTTGCTCTTCTCTTGTGGGTGCCGGCCTCCGGACTTTGAGCCCCCAGTGCCATGGTCTACTGTCTGCTTATCTGGACATCTTTTCCGGTCTAGGGCTTGTAACTGAATGAGAAGAGGCCAGAGGTCCCAGGAAAAGTATACTGGTTCAAACTCTCAGGAATTAGCACTATAAGGTTTGACTGACCCTTTTCCTTTTAGAATTCTAGCAGTTTCTGTTGTGTCTGTCAACTAATTAATGTTTCACCCCAACTTATGGCCTCATCAAATTATAATTGCTGCCTGTGGACTGATCAAGTACCTTAAATTGTGTTTTTTTGAAAAACAGAAAAACAGTTATTATTGTTGACAATAATAAATATTATAATATGGACAAATAATATAATGGACAATATTAAAGAATTTTATTAATAACTATACCAGAAAAAAAGTAAATTAGACACTGCTTGAAACGGGAAAACGCGAGAGAGCCCAATCTTTCCCAATTGCATTACGGCTTCGTTTTTTTTTTTTTTTTTTGTTTTTTTCTCTTCAATAATTCCTACAATATTAATTTTATAGCAACCCAAAATAAAATTTTTGCTTTCTCTGGGCTTTGGACTTTTTTCTGAAAATTACAAATATATTTATAACTTCAACTCGAGCTCACCAATTTACACACTTCTGGATGTATGTAGGGTTGTAAATGGAAGTTGTTTAATGCGCGCACCTCACCAGATCTGTTACCGTCTTGTACTTTCTAGGTTTCTTTCTTAATCCTCTACAACGACCGAACCGTTCAACAAGTCCTGATTTTTTCCTTCTTCAAAAATGTTTGTTGTTACTGTAAATGAGTAGATATTTATACGACAATAATTGATCGATTGTTGCTCAAAATAAAAATGTTTACCGCTGAATTGTTGATAAAACAGAGAAAATTTTTTTTATCAGAAATCAAATTCCTTTACTCTAGTTTGCATAATCGTGATTTATTTTAAAATCAGTTAAAATTACAACTGTTTTAAAGAATTAAACATCATAAAGCGATTTATGTTAACCTTTTTATACATTTATTCTGGCTTATATAGCAATGTTAATCTGTCAACAGAGTGCATAGTCATCAATTTGGAGGAAATATCTTCTGTTTAGAAATAGATACTTAAATGACAGAAACTTGGAACCAAGTTAATACGAAGTAGCAATCAGAAGGTTTATTTATATCACGACTTATCTCAAATGTCCAAATAATGACCTATATCCTAAAATATTGGTTTTTAGGATGGTTGAGATTGAATATTATATAATTTCGCTTACTGGGTTAATCATTAATTTACCAATTCTGCATTAAAAATGAGGTTCTTCATACAACCATGTTTACTCTAACTACAGTCAGAGAACGGATAAATATTTGTTTATCAAATAAGTATACGAATTCATTTGTTTATCATGAGTTTACCAAATAAAACGTATAATTACTATTCCTTAATATATTTTTTTCCTGCTCTTAGATTCATACAATATTCAACAAGTATTTCAAGCTATTTTAGTTATCTTGATTTTTCTAATTTGGGTTTCTTTTTTTAATACCTATTATTTTTTGGAAGAGAGCTTATTGATTTTAGTGGGCCAATATCGGTTTATTTTCCACTTGATCGTGGACCTGAGAAGACTGGGGTAATTTATTCTTCAATTAGTCGTGTTCATTACAACCACTTTAATTGGTGCTTTCACTAATTGCTTTTTAGTGGACTATTTTAGTAGTCTATCAGGATTCCAATTTGTTTATACCTCTCTTGATTGCTTCAACAGGCGAAACCGTTTTGGTTTAATTTTCATTTTGTCAGTGGAGAAAAAAAAAATCCTTTCAGCAGAAGCTTTATAAATTCATTCTACGAAACACACATTTTATTCTGAAATCCTATGCCTCGAAAAATAACAGCATTGTTTTAATTCCATAAAGATCACAATTATTTCTATAAACCCTTACTTATGAAATACCTAGCGGTTGAGCATGATGTCACCTCATCACCTTACACAACCGCTGTTCTAGAAACTTTTAATTTCTTACGAAGTATTTAATCCCTGACATTTATGGGTTGTAGTGGTATTGATTTTTTTATTTCATTTAATCAGGGAGGGTTCGGCAGGTCTGCCTGCAAATCTTCATATGCGGATTGGTGAGAGCCGAAGTAAATGGAAAACCATTTTGCATTAGGACACCAAAGAAGAGTTTAACCGGCGTTGGAATACAAGCCAAAAAGGTTCTACCTTAAGGAAATATTTCCAAACTACTTGTATTCCAAAGAATCTGTATACGGGTGGAAAACAATTATTGGGCCAACCCACTTCCATCTTCGATCCGATCCACTTCTATCTTCGTCAAAGAAGATGCCCCATGGAATGCCTGAGGACGGAAGAGGCGCAGAACACTATTCTTCGAATGGAAAATGTATATTTATTGTAAAACTTATAAATTTTTTTATAAGTAGTAGTTGGATGCTACGGATGCATGTGTAACATTGAACTGCTGCTGCACACCTGTATTGCTTACAAAGCAGGTGAAGGTGGAAATAAATAAATAGTTGAGGGTGTGGTCTGTGAAGGAAATATCCAGAAACAAAAGAAGATAACGGATAATTTAGGTATAGAAGTAGTATTGAATAAAATAAAAAAGTGAATAAGAAAAGTGTTTAATATTAAGTTTCTTATCAATTTTCTTTTCTTTTTACAAAACACACTATGAATTTTCTTCAATACTACTTATTTGAGTTCTTCTCTGATCGCACCCCCAACCATCTTCTCATATTTATTGTAATTTTTTATATAATCTTTCATTATCATGCTGGAGTTTTATTAACATTATAAAATATTGCATCAACATTTTCAAGTATATGCCAGGCAATGTTTGTTTCAACAAAGATTTTATAACTTCGGTTTCTTCAGTGCTGAATTTTCTCCAGATCCTTCAGTTCAAGAAATGTTTTGATTTTAAATGATTCAATGTAACTGATTTTTAACTTTTATTGAAAAAAAATAAATAAAATGGATTTACCTTTTTTTTATCTTGGTGGAGTAAAAGTTTCATAGTATGATTTCTTATTTTTAGTTCTTAATGTATTTATAAAAAATTATATTGTTCATACAGATTTCACATATGGACAATGAAATAATACTTGATAGTGTATTTTATTCATTTTATTTTATTATTATTTTCTGTAAAATACCACTTCCCAAATTGTACCTATATTCACACAAAATATAGTCTAGTGCTTTTCCAACACTGGACTGACACCTCTGAATTTTAGCTAAAAAAAGTTTTAAGGTTTAGAAAATAAATTAAATCCAAAATACCTTGTATTATGTTTTGCTAGTTCAGATAGACGACAGACACTATTAACTTTTATTATAAATCTTAGCAAAATAAAAGAAGAGTTGAAAATATTAACTAAAAGTTGAAAAAAATAGTATTAAAAACCAAACAAAATGGTTATTTTACAATTTAAAAAAATTTTTTGGTGAAACCGATAAAATGGCATTTTTTGTGAACGATAAATTAATGTGTCAGTCTCTTTTGTATTTTGTTCAATGATTGTCAAAAAAGTTAAAAATAAAAAAAACATCATTCCGTCGTCTTTGTTTCTATTTATTTAGGAGGCAGATTAGTTTGCATCCCAACGCACATTATATTATTTTATTTATAAAATCTGTGTTATGTACAATTGGAACCTTTAGAACTTGTTTTGATTTCACGAATTCTTTCTGTTATTCTTAAATCATATTTTTGTTTTAAAGAATGAAAAGTACCGTTTTTCTGAAAAGGGATTTTCATTTGTCATGTTTACGAACCAATTTGGCTTCAAATTCTTATCCAAATGTAATTTGGCTGCATTCTTATTGTTAAGTCACATATAAAGCTATTTATAACGTTTTTTTCATTAATTTATTCAATATATGTAGTGCCTTATACTACCCTGTACGTTTTATATGTGCCCTCTTTTTGTATAAGTATTATCCTGAGTAGGCCACTAAAAAAATATTGGCCACTTCATTTTTTTTTTTTTATAAGGAGTAACATTTTTTTGAAGAAACCCGGCGCATTTTACGTTCAATATGTGTTTTTATGTGAATCTTATTTATCCTTACAAAAACCCTGCGGGCCTTGTCTACTAGTACAGCTTCTTTGATCTTCCAGTAAACTTCCACCCGCGTTGAATTTTAATGGGTTGGTTACTAGTTAGTAGACTATTTCATTATATTGTAAACAAATATATTTAATTAAAGAGGTTTTCAATGAAACTCTAATTAATCATAAATAAAATTATATTTAAAAAGGAGTAAAATATTACTAGATATTAATTTAGGCTTTGATAGCTAGAATAGACAATGTGTATCATAAAATGACAAATAATTTTTAAATTATTTATATAATTTATAAAAAGACAAGGGTTTAATAGTATATAGTATATAATAGTGTATTCTTATTTTAGCATTAACTTTGATTTTCTCGACTGAATTGCACCTATTTTGGTCGTAAAGTAATATTTTTATATTTATTGGGTTTTATAAAAACGGTTCTAATTAAAATAAAATCCTCAGATGCAATATGTTTATTTTTGAAATAAAAAAAAAGTAACTCCACTTTGGTTAGTGTTTTTTTATTATTAACTCTAATGGCTTTAAGTTTCTAAGAAATTTGGCCATGTATGATTTTCATACACCATCACTTTTTTTAAAAATACTGACCGATTATAGGTTTTGTACTCATATTTGGACCATTTATAAAAATAAATATAAAATATTTTGGAAACCACACAAATGGCTAAACATGTTCAATTCAATTCATTTTCGAATTTGATGTATAACTCTTGAGAAATAATAATTAGTGTAGTAATTTTTATTTTTATTTTTGTTTAACAACTCGTTCATGGATGTCTTTATGTTACATAAGATTTGTTAAAAAATGAAGAACAACGTCGGTTTACTTTCAAACGGGCACCTCAATTACGGTACATTACCTGGACTCAAGGCTACGCAAAAAGTTACTAATTACTCGCAACCAAAATAGCGGATAAACGACATTCCTACAACTTAGTGAGGAATGCGACTTGCAAACCGAAGTCCCTGCTTTCAGTACCAACTTCTTTGTGGTTTACCTTTCCTCTATGTCTAAGTAATTTTCATATTTAAACACATTTGAATAATTTATATTTAATTTATAAAATAGTAGGATTTAAATAATAATTTTTTAATTTCCAAAAATAAGCTTATAATTACGAAATTAAACATCACCATATTTTTTAGAGTAAAAAAGGTTTCTCCGGGCTTATTTGGTTGGTTCAAGCAATGAACAAGTCCTTACTTCTCAACGGTCTTATACTCCAAACTGATAATATGTTAAGGTGCGTCAGTTTTTGAGAGGTAGCTTTTCAATCGTACTGTGGCTCGATGAGATTACTCAATCTAAAATATTAGGACCACATGACAATATCAATAGGTGTAGCATAGAAAGCATTTCTGTAGACAAACCCATTTTTAGATAAAAATAGACATTTCACCAAAATGTGGAATGACGAAATTCGCCAAAATGGGGAAAGGCGGTTATGGATACCATTCAGAGGACCCACGGCCATGGAACAAATGACCATCGTAAAAGAGAAACAGAAATCCATTGCAGAGCCAGAACTGATATTGCCGAGAAAGCTGCAAAACATTTTTATAACCCAATAAAAATTCGTCATTTTCTTTTCGCAAACTGCTTATAACTAGGCAATGGTGGATCATTTCATGTTTTATTACAAGCGCTAAATTCTAACGTCAAAGATTTCGGAAATAACATGGCGATTTACTTGGCAGCAGACCGATAACATATCCCAACCGGGTACTGACCATACACATTTTGGACCTTTGAAGCACCTGGAAACGAGGTTGACTACTCAGAATTTTATAGCATTGTACTTTCTTCGGGTGAGAATTGCTAGTAATAGAATAAGACTCATTGGATTATGGACATGGGTTATATTCCTAATAAGATGTGTCTGACAAATATAAGTGTACTAGCTGACACGGCAATGCTATATTTGAGGATGCATATAGATTTAATGAACACAATTCATAGATTAATTTATGTTATTGTACTTAGTTAAATTAAACACATACATATACTTTATTTTTATATTTGGTAACATAAATTGAACCAATATATGCAATGACATTCGTTTCTAGCATCTCAAGAAAGATATTTAAAAAAAGAGCACATTCAGTTTTCCAATGGTTCCATTAACACAGGGATTAGAAACGATGTAGAGAAGTTATGGAAGGATATATGTATGATATAGCTTACTAGGATCAGTAATGTTTATTTCTTATTCCTCGGCATGAGAGGAATCTATTGATGTATATGCATCAATTGTGCATATATATATTGATGAGTACAAAAATAGTTTAAATTAGAGATCGGCGTGGCCCCACCACTCTTCCCCTTCAGGGATGGACATTCTTATCTTACCTTTGAAACGTTTACTTATTACGAGCGTTGTTCGATTTGTGACGTCTTAAGGAGAGATCACAAAAGCAAAATTAATCAGAGGTTGTTTTTTGTTTTTGTTTTTTAATAATTTATTTATTGTTATTTACAACTGTATACACATATATACAACAAGTAAATTTGCTGTAGGTGACATAGTGACATGATACAAACATGTGGAGAATCTACCCACTGATAGAACTCCAATGACATTTCTAGAGAAGAAGATCTGGAGGCCATCTTCTTTTCAGACGCCTAGGAGGATTATTAGGTAATGAAGGAGAAGCCAGGTTAGAAAAAAGTGGATTTGGGTGGTTGAGAAGTTTGTTATGGAAGGAACGGTATCTGGATCTGGCCAAATCGGCAACATATGGAACATTGAGGTCCTGATGGATGACTAGATTTGTGAAAAAGTAAGGAGCTTTAAGGATTTTGCAGAGGAAATTTAAAAAGTAAAATTTACTAATATTTGGAAAACTCCGGTTCCTGGTTGTAGTTATTTTTAAAGTATAGGTCGATATAAGTAATTTTTTTCATTACCTGTTATTTTCTATTGGTAAATGTTGTAATTGTAACTATAAAGGTATCCTATATTGCTGCCCTAGTTCAACAGTGTATCTTCTCTAAAAAAAAGTTATTTTGAGATATAAATGTTATCATCTGAACAGTTCAAAACTGTAATATCTCGATATATTTTATTTACTTAGACTTTATGACATATGTTTTATTACACTGTGTTACGGTATAGACCTTACATTTATTGCTAAGAATACAGCTATTTGGTACTCCAAAGGATTTGTCCCGAAATACAATTATATTTTAAACCAGTTACTGTCTACATAAGGAAAAAAAAATTCCTATTTTTATTAATAGATTCATGTAATTGAACTAAAAAAGTTGAAAACACACTAAATCAAGTATATATTTTATAATAGATAAGATAAACTAAACCTCAGTTGAGCTCATTAAAAATACTGTTTAATTAAAATTGCTTCATCTTTAAGTTCATATTGTGATTGATACTGAATCCTTTGTGTTTAACCAGTATGTAACGGGTACTTCTGTAAATATTTTGGCTAAGCAAAAAATACCCTAATCCATAGAGTAAGTAGGCTTCTAACTTATTGATTTTTTTTTTTATGTCATTATAATGGAACATGTTTGATTTTAGTTTATACTTACTTCACCGGAATGCAGGATCAGTTAAAGTGCGGTTTCAATGAATAATTTATTTTCACATATGTTTTTCCGGCCCTATTTTATAGTGATTGCGGAAAAAATTCAATATTTATTTTTATTTCTGAGTTGATAAGAGCATTGAAAGTAATTTACTTTAAATCGGTGGTATCTATCTGTTTCATTAATGATTATGGAACTGCATCACGGGTACAAAGCTGAGAGAGTCGCCGTGGCACAAAGAGAACTGAGAGCCCATTGTGATCAGACATGGGTATTACCTGTCCCTCCTATTGTTTGGGTTTGTTCCTGTAGTGAGTTATCAAAGGGGTATCTGAAAGGAATAGGGACAGCGGATGTTTGGAGGGTAACTTCCTGGCATAAGCAGATATCAGGTGAGGACAGAGACATGGTCAACTTACCTCATCCTTAGTGTGGATACTGCTTTTGGGTTATGGGAAGGAAGCTAATAAGGAACTGAAGCTAACTAAATAAGGAAAGTGACATAACTCAAAAATCTAATATTTCAAAAAAATAATTTTTTTATGATAAATTCAGTTAAGTATTTAAGGTAGTAATTGCTTTCCCAAATTCAAAATATGTTTTACAACCTTTAACGGCTTTGAAGGAGCATACCGTCTTTGATTATCTTTACCGCGTGATATTTTCTTCAGAGCCCATAGGTGTCCCTTATTTTCTCCTTCTTATCCCTATACTCCTCTATATGCTTTCAGCATTAATCATTTTCCCAAACATATAATAATCTCTTATGATTATCATCACATCTTATTATTTCCTGTTTTACGTCTCATTCTTTTTGTTCATATTCCGTTATTTTTACTTATTTATTTTCATAGATTCCATTATATATTACACATAACAACTCTGCTACAGAAGTTTTACATTCAGAACATCCAGCACTGAATTATCTGAAGTTATATCTCGGTTCTTGAATGATTAGTTTCCATCTCTTGGTTGTGGAAAAGAAGATGGTATTGTACAAGTCTTAGTAACTTGTTTAGAGAATGTGAATTCATAAAGAGCATTTCGATGCAATATATTAATGTGATTTACCACAATAACTTTCATAATCCTATCTATGTTTTCGTACTGTTTGTTACGTATTTGGTACGCTGTAATGTTATGTATTTGGCTTGAAGCATTCATAACTAAAATCCATTTTTCGTAGTTGAAGTTATTAATGAAGAAATAGAGGTTTTCCAAAACTAAATTTTATCCTATAAATCTTAGTTTTCTTTAACACTTTGTATGTCCATTCACGCTTCTGAAACCATTTGTTTGTTTTTCAAATTAATGTTTCTGGGACATTGGTTATTGTTGGTCAAAGCCACAGAGATATTACTGATTTCTTGTTTTAGTTACCACTATATCGAATCCTATATAATATGTCGATATAAGCTTCATAATATATTTTAGTTTATGTTTTTCAAATATTGTATTCGTTAGTTGTGTAATTTTTTTTGTGGTGGAAAGATATTGAAAGGTAGAAATAGAAGCGTAGACTGCAATAGTATAAAGGAGATTCTCCAGTAAATCTGTTTTAAATTGTATGCTTATCTTAATCTTATTTGTATTGGTACTTATTAATTATAAGTTATCACTGCTATAGCTGAAATAAAAATAAAAACTGTTTCCAAGAATATAACTTTTTTGCTTATTAATGGAGAAATTTCATTTTGAGGTATATTGAAACTAAGCCTAATATCTATTGATTTGTTACACAATATGCAATTTTCTAATCACAGTGACAATTATTTCTTTAGGAAATATTTAGTGAAAGCAGAAATTTTTCGCTTTAATAAATGAAAGTAAAGTTGTCCTCTTAATGAAAAAATTAAAAGTGCCTTGGGAAAATTTCTATTTATCTTAATTAGGTTAATAATGTTAACTAGTCAATTTATTTTTTAAAATATTTATATAGTGATGTTTTAATTATAGTTTGATAATTCAATTTCAATTGATAGTGTATTCAAACGGCTCCTAACATCTCAGTTTCAGTTGAGGATGTAACAAAATTATTTAAGTAATTTGGTGCGGTGCGAAATATTGTGTTAAGGAGGACCACTATTACTTATTATATATATATA
>NW_027106266.1:495183-508147 GCF_000696795.3 Halyomorpha halys | reverse complement strand
ATCAAATAATAAAATACAAAAAGCTCCTATGTTATATATCCAGTTTTTAAATGTTTGTTTTTAATTAAATACTCTTACGGAAGTTCTCTTAAAAGAATAACGACTAGACAAACTAGATTAATATCGCAGGATCACATCGATGCATAAAATTGTCCCAAACAATTAAGAAAAAATAAGGTTTAGTTATTTAAATTTGTCCTACCCCATTGGGAAACTTAACGGGTGGAGGAGGCGATTTGCACTTTAATTACCACTGTCTATTCAGTTTATAGCTAATTAACATAGGAATGTTTAAAACAGTCCAAAGCACACTCTACCGCATTAGTGCAGTTTACTTAAAATTTATGATGTGCATAATTATTAAGAAGATTTTGTATGTTGAAAGAGTTGAATTCACCAGTGCTCTTGTTTTTTTTTTAATAAAACATTTTGTTGGTTAGGATTTAATTAAGTTAGAATTTTATTTTATTCTAT
This sequence comes from Halyomorpha halys, assembly GCF_000696795.3. Taxonomy (NCBI): domain Eukaryota; kingdom Metazoa; phylum Arthropoda; class Insecta; order Hemiptera; family Pentatomidae; genus Halyomorpha; species Halyomorpha halys. The sequence goes on along the minus strand of NW_027106266.1, from coordinate 507,673 downwards.
ATCCCTTTTTAATTATTATTTTTGTTATGAATAATTAATAATTGACAATTTAATAACTTGGTACATTGGTGATATTGGTACACTTAAATAAAACAAACAATTGCCCTCTATAGTGAAAAGAAACAAGTTAATTTAAAAAAGGGACGAGAGAAGAAAATAGGAAAAAAAATAATAATGAATAAATAAAATGAGTAATAATAAAAAGTAAAATTGAGGTAGTGTGACAATGAATTAATTTTATATTTATTAAAATTTATAACAGAATGTCCTGCAGTAGTCTGGGCTTCAGTCTTGTCAGTTGAAGTTGGGTTTCCTAGGTTTTAGGTCACTGCTCCTTTAACTGTCGGCAACTGGGAGTGGAACTTCACGAACCGTTTTTTGATGTAATCCTCTATTGGCTCCATATGTAATTTGCGATGCAATTGGCTATTTCTTAAGAACCAATGAGCATTAACTGCGATTCTTAGGACTTTATTTTGAAAAGATTGTATTTTTCTTCTTTTCGTGAAGGATGCCGCTCCCATTCACTTCACAGCCGTACATCAGCAATGGTCTGAGAATTATTTTACACAAAAGAACAGTTGTTTCTGGTTTTAGTTTGGAATTTCTGTTTAGGATAGGATATAGCATTGGTAACCTTGCATAAGTTTGAGTTAGTTTGATTTCAACACCTTAACTGTACAGTACGACATGACTAAATAAACCTATGACTAGCCCTATAGCGTCTTTTGATAATATCTCTGTCGAACTGAACCGATATCTAGGACTACATCTTTTCAATCCAAGATCTTTCTCCTTTAGTTTGCTGTAATAAAATCATCCTTTGTGACAATGTCCAAATGTTCCCGACGTGTCCAGATCATATCGATCCTTCTATAACATATAACTTCATTGCCTCCAAAAACCTACTGTAGATAATCATGTTTCCTCTTCAATTCCTTATAAACCTTCAAAGGCATCTGAAAAGAAGATGGTCACGAAATCTCCTATTATTGAAAGTTTATTAGAGTGCTTCAAATGGGTATTGCCAACGTGTTATTTCTCCACAAGTCTGTATCAAATCAGAAAACCATTATTTACATCGCATTTAATTCTTGTACTTTATAGTTTAAATTCAGTCGTAAATTTCAATAAACAAATAAGATAAATTTGATTCATTACCAGTAACTCACTGATATTAATGTTTTTTACGATGCCTCACAATATATGATAAACAGTGCCGGAGATATTCTAATTCTTCATTTTTTATTCCTGTATCATTCCCAGACAGCTTGAATGCGTGGGCACCACGAGACGACAGCCAAAGACCAGCAGACAATCGTAGGCAAAGTAATGTGGCGCCGCTGATAGTGGTGTGTGTTAATGGTCTCGGCACATGAAATCGGGTCGATAAAAACATTTTTAACCCTCCAGCTATGAATTTTAAGGTATAGGATCAGATTCAACTGGTTACAGTTTTAGTTTCTTTTTGTAATTAAGATTTTCCTAAGCCGACGGGTGCGTGGGAAACAAATGTTCTATTTTGATTAGTTTTTTTTAGTTCCAGAGATGGCTGGAATTGAGTTGTTTAAGAAAGAAGTTTCTTTTTAGTGGCTTTCGGATTAGTGTTAGCATGCCGGTTATAATGGAAGGATGTGAGTTGATTATGAATCTAGTTAACTCGATGTATTGTCGGTACAGTGCCAAAGTGGTGTATCTAAAATCGTCACTTATTCAGTTAGTTCTTTTTGGCATTGCAAAATGAATTAAAAACCCGTTAAAATACAACAAAACCTGGGAAAAAAATTAACTGATTCATTTTTTGGGTAGAATTTTAATTTGTCAGAATAAAAATTCACTTTTCAGAAAGTGATGTTTTAAATTTTGATGAAAACAAATTCTCAATCGTTGTCTGCATAATATTGTTGGTTAGGCTACTTTTTGTTTCATAGAAATTCAAAATTGGTCTTTCATTGTTACTGGTAAGTCATATTTTGTGATATAATAAGAAAAGAATTGTTTTTGTTATACCAGACAACGCTATATCATAGCTACATTGTTTAATATTCAATCTATTGGATTTCCTTTATTTAATTTCAATCACAATTTTATAGGCTTAAGTACCGTTAAGGAACCAAAACGTTTCGTGGAAGAAGGTTAAAGTCTTCATTCACTTGTCTCTGTCAGCTAATCGCCGCCGGCGGTCTATACCCGTCGCCTTCAGGTCCCTTCCCACATCTTCCAGACAGACGATTGGGCTTCCCCCGCATTATTCTCTCACCTTGCATTCTTTGTCAAAGGTGGAGACCCCCATCCGACTAAGCCCCCCACGGGGATACGGTATTCTATTGCTACACACACAACATTAGCAGTTTGTCTGACTTTTTTTTATGAGATGTACTTGTAGTCTCACCTCAACAGTTCTTCGCTTGGACTTTGTATCGGCAGTTGTCATAGCTTTGTGGTTATGGTTTTTTTTTTTTTTTTTGTTATGCTCTGGTCTGTTCCAAAGATGTTTTTGGCTCTTAGTTCTGTTTAATAGGTCTATTGATGATTTCACAGATTTTTTAGATGATTAAAAGTTCATTATATCGATTCTTTTCCACTACTACCGGGTTCCTGGACAGTAGTATGCCATTATTTTAGGAAGTTAATTCATTTATGCTCCAATGATTCATGTTGCTATCCACCGGTATACCATTAAGTGTAAAGGTTACTTGTTTCCTGAGGATGTGTTGTCATCTATGAAGGCCAGTTGTGAAACTATAATGATTGCTTAGCTGAATAGCAAGATTTGATGTTTCACGTAACGTTTTTCATATATTGGCCCCAGCACAGGTTTATGTGTTTCATACCTTAAAAATTGTTATATACAATACTTATTAGGACCTTCCATCAGGAAGGGTTTAATATACAACTTCCAGGATACATTTCGATATTTTCTTAACTTATTTCTTTTTTTGCGTGGGGGAGGGGGGGTATCCTTACATATAGGATATTTTAGCAAATTGGTGTATTTTCAGAAAATACACAAAAAATTGAATTTGAATAACGGAATGTGGCGTAGAGTTATAAAACCAATTTCAATTTTTATAAATTAACTGTTTTTAAGAATTTCTTCCAAAAACTGTTAGATCACTTGAGCTGTTTTCTATCAAAAGTCAATGTATCCATCGTTGAATAATTTAAAAATTATTTTTGGTACATCTCGTGTAGATAAATTTTTTCCTTTATTATTTTTATTGCATTGTTTCATCTACAATTAGATATTTGTAATGTAGAAAAGAGAGCAGATTCACACCATATTTACAGATACATATAAATTTATAATGGAGTGATAACTGACAAATAAATAAATAGAAAACAAATAATAATGGAACTATGAAACCAGATTTAACTTATATTAAAATAACATTTTAGACATATTTGTTAGTTAGTTTACTATTTATTTAAATAATTTAAAAATGTTGATTTGTAACACCTTTTTGACAGGAGAAATTTGTCCTTTTTTTATTTTTTTTTTATTTTTCGAGTGTTCTTAATTACGTTTTGGTGTAGAATTTTGATTTGTCAGATAAACCTATGCTTCTAGTAGTAAATAGTAAAGTAGATAGAACTGTTCGTAGGATATGTTTATTATAATATAAGTTCTTTTTCCTTTTTTTTGAAATAAATTATTTTACCTCACACAAAAACATCTTTTAAAAATTCTTTTAATATTGTAATACTGTTAATTACCAAAAAAATAACAAACTTGAAAATGGTATTTGAATTCTATGACGTTGGAATTCTACCTCTCAAATATATACATTTTTTTTTACTTTTAATATTTATTTATTGCTATTAACAACTGTACATTATAATACATTTAGTAAATCTGATCTAAGTTAAATTGGAGTGTTACAGGCGTGTAGAGAAACTACCCATTGGTAGCGCTCTAATGACATTTTACATTAGATGGTCTCGTGGCCATCTTCTTTTCAGGCGCCTCGGAGGACTGTCAGGAATGGAAGAGGATGCAAGATTAGAAACTAGTGGGTTTGAGTGGTTCCTCTCAAATATAAACCTCTATTCATTGTTATTACCGATATTTTTGTCCAGTTAGTGGAGTTAAGTACAAACTAATCTATTAGTCTTTTCGTTTTGTACTTTGTACAATTTGACTGACTTCTGACTTGGTGATTTTAAATTATTTACTTTTTAACTCCTATAATGTTACTTATAGTTGTCCCCATTATGATACAAAAAGCATTTGTGCTTGTATTTAGTAGTTTGTATAACTATATTTATCACCTAATGCTTTCATTATAAACAGAGCCCAAACATCACTTCAGTTAAAGATGTGTCTCACTGTGTGGCATAGTTGTATTCTTCTATACTGTTACCGTCTCTCACTCGTTACTCGAAGCTTTTTTAAACTGTGATCCGTCATTCATAAGAATGTGTGATCCTCTCATGAATTAATTTAGAGTGATAACGTTTGATTAGTGAGAAGTAAGTATGTAGAAGATTAAGGAACTCTTTTCAGTGCATACCCCTTAAACAATTTGTGGAAGTGACCTCTTTTCTTTTAAATAATCTGTCTTTTTACCGCTCCTCTTCTAATTGTCTCCTTTTCATTCAAAAAATGAATAACAGAATAGATTGCTCGATATCATGTAATAATATTTACTACCTGATTTCTGAAAAGAGCGTTCATGCCCATTTTTAGTTTTTAAAATAAATTTTTATTAGAATTTTTTTAGTCTAAGAGCCCGAGGCAAAGAGGAGGGTTAATATATTTATATGAACTCTAACAGAGCTCTCTTTGTGTTCAATAGCTCCCGAGATATTTTTTTTTTTAAATTTTATTTTTAAGTAACATTTCTTTCCAAATAACGGAAAATCAATATTTTGTGAATTTATTTGAGTAAATATCATGTAAACAATGTACAGATATCTAATAGATCTCAATTGAGGAGTAGTTTTATAGTTGACAAAGTCATCAATTTTGACTCTTAACTGTATTAAGTTATACTGTATAATTAAAATATTGAGTGAAATAAATTTCCTTTTGGGGAACTCTTGGGATCTTGGTCTAACAGGTTTCTGATATTATTGTATATAGTTAGTGTTTTCTGGATAAAAAGTTTATGAAGGTATAAAATACCTGCCTCTATTTTTTAGATAGTGTATAAATTAATCAATATTTATATAAATAATATAATATATAATAATAATAAATTAAAATGAATAAATAATAATTTTTTAAGTTGCCTTCTAGTATTGCTGTTTCTTGCATTGATTACCAGAGGTTCGGTTGATCTTTGAAGATTTAAGATGAAAAATTAATCTGTAGTGTATAAGCTAATTGAATTTTATTTCTCTTTTTAACTGGTGAAAAGGAAACACGGACAGAAGAGCTTACAAACTGTATCCGCTTAGAGGATGGATGGAGAGCAGGTGCAGTCAAAACACTAGTCTATTCATAGCTATCCCGCTCGACCAGACTCAGTGACGCCTTCACGAGGTTCGAATGGCCTCCAGGCCTCGCTTTGGGATCGTATTCAAACTTTTATTTTGTATTCAATGAAATTAATTAATATCAAATTCATTTTATGTACCTTCAAAGTTTACTTTGCTCTTTTAGTGACAACATTATTCTGGGATTTTCAATGCTGATAATGCTCCACTAGTATAGTTCTGCAAAATTGTAAGTTAACCTAGAAGTAATCGTTAACTAATTTCTTTCAATGGATTCTTATAAAAACCTGTTTTCAAAACACGATAGTAAAAACTCTGTGAGAGCCTAATATACCAGATTTTTCAATGTTTCTGCTTTATATTGTTAGGCTTATAACCTAATTAAACCTTTTATATTACAATTAGATTGAATGTTTAACTTGATCAAATTTAACTTACGAACTACGTAGATCTACAGCCAGAGGTGGGCCTTGTATTCCTTAACAACATTGCATCTGTCCTCTCTGCACAACACTCTCCTCTAGTTCCTTTTACCGAGATTTTCCAGGTATTTTTTCACATCTTAAAAACCAACGCGGTTAAACTTAAAGAATTTAATTGTGTAAATTTTATATTTTATAAGAAAATTAAAATGGAGGTTTATCCCATCTTAATTTTAAAAGGAAACGGTTTGTTTCCAGAACGCAGCACATTGTAGGTGCAGTGCAGTGCATTTTTGCTTACACGTAGCATTTACAATGAATATATTTCACTATTTTATACAGAAGTAAAAACTTTTACACATCAATAGTTTCCACTTTTTTTCCCCCGTTATTTTCTTTTTTACACTTTCATCAAAACTACTTTTTTTTTATACTGTCGTATTTTTTCAACTGTAGCGTACATTTTCTGTAGAAAAAAAAAATCATTTCTATATCTAGTCTTAACAACAGAAAAACTAAACATAACTTGTTTGGAAAAAATATTGGTGTTAAAAAAAACTCAATCTCGGAAAATCTTGAATTTAAAGATTTTTATGAGGGCTTAATTTGTTGCTCATTAACTGCTCTATTATAATGATCGTTCTCATTAGAATAGTAGTTTTGGTGATATTTTTCAAATTGATTGTTTTCTCGTTTTTTTTTAAGGAAAAAACTTATTAGATTTGGAATAACTGTTTATCGAAAATTATTCAATGTTAATAACTCTATGAGGGCTCAAATCGATCGAATGCGCTATTAACTAGTTCATGAAGATATTCCATATTGTACTTGTAATACTGGAGTTAATAAATCGGAAATTATTAGGGCTTCATTTTGAAAAAATGTGTCATATTAGTGTTATGGACCTTCAGGGGGTGGTAAATTGTTTACAGTTGTGTTTTTATAGCTTTTTTACATTAGAATCCGTCAGTGTATAGACATAAATTAATTTACACCTACCTCTAGGTTCAGCCTATTTTTTATACCTATTTTTTTTATTTTTACTATTGGACCAATGGGGGTTTAGCTTGGTTCGGATTGTAAATATCGTACATACGTATAACTGATTTTAGAATATTTTATTATATCATGGATTCAATTTCTGTTATTTATTCGATATTATTGAGTAAATAACAGTTTATAATTGAAATAGGTTTAGTTTAATGTGCCAATGCTATGAAAATAGTAATTCGAGATTTGTATATCTTCTCTTCATTGTATATATTGACATAAGGGATATAGTTTGTCGATAGTTCAGATTATGTCCAATATTTTATTTGCTTCAATTTTATCTATATGTGTGTTTATGATATTCCTCTGCCTCCGTTATACCAAAACCAGATAACTAACGAGATAATTGTTAAAATTAATTTGTTCAACGAAGTTATTCGAGAGAGAACGATATGAAATAAGTTATATCTTTTAATCATAGGCGGGCAAATAGGCAATTTGTCGCCGGTATCCAGAAGACCGACCATTTCCCCCCGGCTGAGGCTGATGAAGTTTATAACTGATGGGTCCGAGGTGGAAGTATTAGGGGGACTTAGGCTGAGCGATGGGTACCGTATTAGTCACTGACCCCTTTTAAATAACCTCCATTTCTTACTGCTTTTTCTCTGTCTGCTTTGTCTTTTTTTTTTTCTTCCCCTGTTTTGTTTTAGTTTCTCTTTTATACCTTTCTGACTGTTCGTTTCGGCTCTTTGGCCTGTGGGTTGGAGCATGCATCGCCTTTGTCGATCAGTCTCTTCTTAATTACTGTTTCAAACCTTGGTTGTAAAAGTAAGACAAAGGGACATAACTTTTACGTTTTTCTTGGAATAAAAATTTTAATCACACTTACTTATTTTTAGTTGAAGCGCTCCGTAGATGTAGTTTACATTAATTATCATTTTTATTCTAATGACGATAATAAAACCAAAACATGAGAGTTGTAAAATTTTAAGTACATGCAAACAAATATCCCTTATATTAGATCTTTTTAATTAAGATGTATTCCTCATGATAACAAATACCATTAAAGTAGGCTAACGCGTGGCCTAATTTTGTAAGAATGTTTTTATTCACTTGCTAAATACAAATCATTATTGTTATAAATTACAAATCTTTTGGGCTAATTTTGTCAAAATCGCTGAAACGGAATCTTTTCTTATTCCATGACACTATTATTCAGGTTTTGGGTATTAATAGACGTAAATGACATTTTTTTTTTTGTAAGGAAAAGCATGCTTAATATGTCGATTGGTTAAAACAGAAAAAAAATATATAAACATGCAACAGTCATATTTCTTTAACTCCATTCCTGCAAATAATATAACAGTTTAACAAAGCTGTATATGTATTGTTAAAATCGGGTAGTTTGTAGCCGAGGGAGTTAGAACGTCAAATTTTTTTTGGACTGCTTCGTGATTGCAGTGGCACCAGTTCGAATCTGGCCGGATGGATTGGCGTTTATTTCGTGGCAGTCGTATGAAATTAACGAAACATGATCTTCTACCATGGTTAGAATAGGTTGGTCACCTGTAGATAACCTTCCCCTCTCCCATATGTCAGAAATTATCAAATAAGTGTCCATAAAAAAAGTGATTAGAACCGGGAGAGATCGAGCATGCCGACTTTTCCCGTCATTAAGCTTCTATCTCTGTTTCTTGAAATTTTCTCGTCTAGCGACATAGATATTAAATATTTTTATAGTTTATGTTTATACATATTTATTCCCTGTTAGCAATACACGATGTTCAATTGTTAATGAAAACTGTTCATGTGCGATGCTAATGTTAAGAATGTTAGTTTTAAATTGAGCCGATCGTGTTTGAGCAATCTCCTACGGACTAAACCTATTTGTTGGAACTTCAACGGTAAACGTCGTAGAGTAAATAAACTAGATTGAGAGTAAAGGATCAAAGAAATTTTTGTCCATATTACTGTGTGTTTCCAGTATAGCTAAGAGTATGCAAATATAAAAAAAATGTTGTCTACGTTTTTTTCGTATTATAATTTAACTGAAAACTACTGTCATGTGCGATTCTGATGTTAAAAGTATTAGTTTTTAATTGAGCAGATCGTAGATGAATAATCCACTACATCTAGCTTTTAGATGAATGAACTCACTACCATTAGCTTAACATAATAAGTTTAATAACAACAAATTGGTTTATAACATTAAACCGGTAGATATTAGTAAATGGGAGTTTGATTTAGTGTTTGATTCCACTTTATTTTTTATTCACAGTAGTGTTATAACCATCCACCTTAACCTCTCAAATTGAAATATAAACTAGATATAAAATTAGGAGATGGTCAGAGATGTGGTTAAAAAGAACAAAAATTGTTTTCAGATATTTTTGAAACCTAATGAACAATATTAGGTTAATTATCGGATTCCATCAGCCATCACAATAGTTGGAAACCTGCATAGTAGAACGACACGTTACCAATAAATAAATTCTGGAAAATTATTTTCCTTCTTCGTGACCGAATCCCTGGCCATCTCCTTCTAACTTTCATTGGCCCATAATTTTGAATTTATTTATTAATGGGTACGTTAGTAACATTAGAAACATTTTGAGGGTAAACCTAGATAGGAGTTAACAAAAGTGCAAAACATTGGTATTTATAATAATAAATCGTAGGTATAGTATACATGTAGTATGTATAAAGTTTTTTTTTTTTGTTAGCTCTTATACTAATAGACAAGTTTGTAAACCTAACCTCTGCCGTTCAGCCTAAATTCGTCACGAACCATCGTGGCGAGGAAATGATTCACAATTACGTTAAAAGCTTGTGAGCTCACTCGTGACGGCAAGTAGCTCTTCTCGTCATTTGCCCTGATGTGTGGCCATCACCGTTGCTTCATCTCAAAGGATCCTTCATATTTCATCCTTAAAATCCCTATCGTAACTTTTATAAGCGACAGATCAAATGATTCAGAATTCAGAAGTTTCTCTCTAATATTCTCTATAAAATATTTTTTAAAGATAAAATTATTATTAATTCAAAATTAAAATCAGGTAAAGACAGTCACGCTAACTTAGATAGCGTTTAGTCAATGTCTGTTGTCTTTTTACCAAGGGTTGTAGTTTTTCCTTTTCCAGTTCATCTGTTCGGTCTACTACTGAATCATTTGGTATGGGGAACTAGATGCCAAATGGTCCCGTGGAAACATCTGTTTCTGGTCTAGTTCCGGTGCCATACCCAGTTCTGTTTACTAAAAAAATATTGTATTCTCTTCCAGGTTTCCCGAACTGTGTTATACATCTTTCAACTGTTCATATTGCAACAGTCTAATCTTTATTTGTTCCTGAAACATAAGTCATGTAGGAGCTTACTCGGCCTTGGTTGATAAGAACATCCGTATATACATTTATTTTTTTTTATTACAGTGACATTATTGTTATTTAGGCTATAATAATAGAAACATCTTTTAATTAACGATGTTTTATTATAAATTGTGTTGTCAAGAATCTATAATTATGTTAGGAATTCGTACTACATACCGAAAGCTAACTGTGCTTTTTAATTGTATATTTACATTTTAAAATACTGAATCATTTTTTTATATATATTTATCATTAGCAAATATGATAGGGTCTGAATGATACCAAAGTTCCCGACCTCTGCAATTTTCATAATATCAAATGAAAACACTCTTCATTAAAAAAAAAGTTATTACACCGACTATTATTATTCTGACTCTTACTTTGTTGGCATTTTCAGCCTATAAAAAAATCCTACACATCGAATTTCAGATCATACAAATACAAAAACAATAATACGACGGCCTTTGTTATATTACCTTGAACACTTTTACATAATTTAAAAAAATAAATTAGTGATTTGAAGAATTTAAAATGAAAAATACCCGAATTGGTGAACTAAACCGCCAAAAGAAGCTTATCATTACGATGGGGTTAAAAAGTGTTACCGGAAGGAATTATTTTTAAGGGAATAAGGAAATCTTTAAAAATTTGAAAATTCCGCTTATGGTTAAGTGACAAAATAATAATAAGGATTACTTTTCAGTATGCTTTAAACAAACGGACTGCTGGCTACAAACTATAAATCGAACAAATAATTTTAAAATGTAGAGAACAATTGAAGTTATTTATTGCGTTACAAGATTAAAATGGTTCTTATTATTATATACTTTTGTTTTTTTATTGATGAGGTAGTTTCCAATTTAAGCATGCGTAGTGGAAATGTCACGTTCATGTTCTTAGTGTTAGTTACACTTTTTTTTTATCGGGCTGTTCGTTCTTGCAACACACTAAAATTAACACATAGACCTAACTATCGGCAGTCTGTTTACACAATACATAATCCAAGGATCTTGGCCGATTGGTCAATGCTATTGTACCGGACATAATTCTCTCTGGAATAACCACATGTGGTAGCTAACCAAGTGCCCGATTATCCATGTAGGCAACTGTTTATGAGCCTCTAGCCTCCTATGGATCTTGAGGTTTATCAGAGTAAAAATTAAGGTATTTTGTTTTTTAAAAATGTTAGGTTTGTTTTAAAAATATAAGTGGCCTTTTGAGGTACTCGAACCTTATGAGATCGTTTTATTTAAGTAAAACACACTTATGTTTACAGACACGGACAATTATTCTGACCCTATCTTCTTCCTTGGCAATGTTTCAATGTAATTTTAGATCCCTTTCCAAATTAACTCTAAGTAATTTTTATTAAGGTTAGCAGCACTGATTACTTGGTGTTGGTTGGTATTATAAACTAGGCAATGCAAATATCTGAGAGGGGTCCAGCAGTTCACCCTGGTTAGGGGACTCTACATGGTCTAATCCTATCCTCCATGTTCTACAAGTGATGAATGTTTATAAAAATCTGTTTCGATAAATCTATATTAGATATCGCTTGTATTGTGTAAATATAGTATATATTATTTTATAATTATGTTATTTTATTTATTTATTTTTCATACAGATAGTTCATCTTGTCTATTCTTTTGTTTGTATATATTTTAAGAGAGTTTTTTTTTTCTTCTTTTATTTATTTTATTTTATGTTTTTTATTTTAGTATGTATGAGATCATTCATCAATATTGCCCACAACTGTGTGGCAGATTGTAATATCTGTCAATAAATAAATCTATCAATTAAAAAAAAAGATATCGCTTGTATCCCGTATCGCCTTTTGAGAATTCTGGAGGCAGAAGGCCTAAATCCATCATATAGAGAAATTGACATTTTAAACTGACAAAACTATAAACTAAATCAAATTAAAACAACTTCCATTGGGATTTATTTTCTTGTTTCTTTTAATTTTTACCTGTTTAATGGACGTAAATAATATTCAATCAAAACTGACCTACATCTCTCTACCTCATAAAAAATATTTATTGGTAACCGACATTTTGTCCTGCTTTATCGTCATGGCTAAATGAAAAAAACTTTTATTAAAGTTTCATTTAGAATCGAAATCGAGATTCATCATTTCTCCACAAAATTCGCTTTCTTTAGATACCTCATTTGTCAAAATCCATCACTGCTGAGAGCCGGAAAATGGATCAATACTACCGTATTATATATATGTACAGTATTTTTAGTTTACTACGTTTACCTTTTATGTAA